>NW_003298997.1:705003-800431 GCF_000151645.1 Tuber melanosporum
ACCGATCGCTAATAGAGATCTTATTCATGTTGCACCTGAACACCATCGAGAGGAAGCTCATCTTAGGAATATCGAGATGCGATACTTAGAAGTAACCCTAAGTTGAGTAACTCCACCCAGAATCTGAATCTCAGGTCTCCAACACCCCTCTCCAGCCCCCTTATGGGGCCAGCAGATTATCAAACATATTAATCTAAGTAGTGTCCTGTAAATATAATACCACAGAGTTGAACATGTCAGAATAACACCTTATTGATTGCCGCCATCTGGCCAACCGGAAATTTTTCATAGGATATATGAGAGGAGACCTTCTGCTAGATCTGAGAAGTAGCAGAGAGCAAATCAGTCAACTACTCAGAAGGTTACAAGGCTTCAAAGATGTCGTACCTTTGGCACAGGTCATATGTAATAGGACCTTTTTGTACAAAGAGAGGGTATTGAATGGTGAAGGATCTCAGCAAGAGACCAATACATTCACATCCATCTAACAACATCTGAAAGAGTATGGAACTCTGAGGGACACTACCATAGAAGCCATTCGACTTCATGGAGTGTTGCAACTAGGTTTCAAAACAGGTTGTAGTTACGAGGATACCTTTCAATACAATAATCGTGATTGAAGCTCTGTTACCCAAAGCAACTAAGGGTTGCTGACCGAGGGAATATTTATGAATCAGGCGAAATAGCTTTCTACAAATTAGTAGAAGGTTCTCTGGAAAATATCTATTAGTTGTCTAAAAGGTTATGGAGGTTTAAAGTCAGATGATCTGGAAAAAGATTGTGATTATGACTATATTCACAGATGCAATCTACAGATGAAACTGATTATTCCATCAACGACAGAGAGTTTTGGAGCCAACTTAGTTCAACTTGAGAACTAGGCTACAAGTCTAAAGACTCTAAGAATCTGACAACTACTATTGGGAACAGTCTGGTTCCGAGTTAGTGATACTGGAATTGCTAAAGAGGGTGTGGTGATTTTCAGGGTCTTTAGGTGTTCCTACCTTTCAAGAATACCCGACACTGGGAGTTATAATTAGAAAGGTACATACTTGTATGACAAATAGATGTAGTCTACTAACATTTAGATATAGAATATAAATATCACAGTGCCTTCCAAGCTTTAGACATCATCCAGCAACTGAGAAGAGATCTTAACAATATAATATTATTTTACCATTCTATCTTACTTTGCCACATTTACTTAGCTCTTACTAGTCACAAATGAAATAAGTGAACTTGAGCCTTCCTAGACAATCACTATCTATAGAAGCAAATCTTCATTGCCCAACACAATTCTGAAGTCTATCCGATTGTCACTGCCTAACAGGGATAACCGTAGAAGGTTCAGCTATGAAAATTGTAATCAAACTGCGAACATAATCCCATTCAGGGACGAGGGGAGCCAACAATATAGATATTTCCTTCTCTGCGCAATGAAGTCGCTGAGAGAGGACAGAGATGTGATGCCAAAGGTAGGAGACTTCAGCCTGTAGGTTGAGATTCTTCTCAACAGTGTGAGACAAAGCCTGTAACATGTTCACTAGGTGCTAATCACGTTATCAGTAAATGTTACGATAGTTGGCAGGTGGCCTACTCTACCAGAGAGGAGGCTAGAGCTGAGTACTAAAGGAGATTTTGAAGGTGTACTGGGAAACAAAAGGTAACAGTTCTACTAAGTATATTGAAATACTGTCTGTTGAAGTCTGCCTTTTCCATCGTAGAAACAGGTGGTCTTTAAATACACAATTCTTGTTCATATCTAGTATAAACGAAATTAATCAAAGGTATCAAGCAAGCCACTTTTGTAAAACAAATCAAGTATCAAAACAATACTTAAAACAAAACATAAAACAAAACTAAGTATTAAACAATACTTAAAACAACCCAAGTATCAAAGCGATACTTAAAACAAAACATAAAACAGAACTAAGTATCAAACGATACTTAAAACTACCCAAGTATCAAAGTGATACTTAAAATAAAACATAAAACAGAAGTAATAACTGAGTACCCATACCGGTTACATTCACCAAAACAAAACAACTGCTTAAACAAAAGTAACCTAATAATCATCAAAAGCAGAATCCAAGAACCTAAAGGCTTCAGTTTCTGCTATAAGTTTCTCATCATAAGTGTCATACCAGGGACAAGAAGAAATCCTAAGGAAACAATGAGACTCAAAGAAATGTAGGTCACAGCAGTCGTGAATACCAGATTCATGCTGTACATCTACTCAAGCATTATTGCAATTCTGGCAGTAGTCTACCCAGAGGATAGTGAAGTTGTCTTCAGGTTGGACAGCATTGTGGTTCAATAACAGTCCAGCAATCTGTTGTAACAGCCTCACATTGAGTTCTACATAGTTTAACATTGTTATGGTATTGGGATAGAGAATGATGATTAGATGAGTATGTTAAGTGTAACCGGTATGGGTACTCGGTTATTGGTTTTATTTTATATTTTGTTTTAAGTATCGCTTTGATACTTGGTTTGTTTTAAGTATCGTTTGATACTTAGTTTTGTTTTATGTTTTGTTTTAAGTATCGCTTTGATACTTGGTTTGTTTTAAGTATCGTTTAATACTTGGTTTTGTTTTATATTTTGTTTTAAGTATCGCTTTGATACTTGGTTTGTTTTAAGTATCGTTTGATACTTGGTTTTGTTTTATGTTTTGTTTTAAGTATCGCTTTGATACTTAAAGAGTTTTACCAAAGAGTATCAATTGATACCCTTGATTAGTTTCGTTCATGCTAGACATGAACAGATTTGTGTATTTACAGACCGCCTGTTTCTACGATAGAAAAGGCAGACTTCAACAGACAGTATTTCAATATACATGGTTGAACCGTTACTTCTTTGTTCCTCAGTACACCCTCGAAGCCTCCTTTAGTTCTCAGCTCTCGCCTCATTTCTGGAACAGCAGGCCACCTGCCAACTATCGTATCAATTACCGATAATGTGATTAGCCCCTTGCGAACACGTTACATTTTTTTAACCTCAGCAAGTGGTTAAGAACCTGTCCCCAGATTTAGGCCTGATCAACTTAGCGATATCCACCTCAGAACGCTAGCGGAGAGAAGCGGCAGAATCAAGGCACATTTGGCTTCGTCTCAAATCCAACATAGAGTCTGTGACGACCAGGAGCGGGAAGCAGATCCAATGACAAGACCTCTCAAGAAACAACCAACTCCGGCGCTCTGCTAAAAAGCCGGGTAATCCTGCAAATATGGAAAACACACAACCTTTGGGAGAATTCCCTTCTACACCGGCAAAGAAGCCTTCATTTGAACCTCCGATTGACCTCAATCCAGTAGTGAATCAGATATGGCTAGTACAGGAGGAGGGCCCTCTGGAGGAGGAAAATCTCACCCTAGGCCTAAAGAAGAGAATGTACCTACAGCATTTGAACCCCCTAAGTTTAAACTCCACCTCCTAGCGAGGTTTACAGGAGAAGGAAGAGACCTTAAACCTGAAGCCTTTGACAGATGGGCAACGGAACTCATACACTTTATTCTCCTGCAAGGGAAAGATGTGGAAGATCCTACTACCGGACTATACATTGGATCATTCTGCGAAGCAAAGGGAACCGACGCATAGCACCAGTGCTCTAAGGATTATGGTGGAAATGTGAGATTAAGAGGATCTACAGTTCTCGATTACCTGAAAGGACGATTCCAATTCTCTATCACGAATGACCTCTTATACAACAAATTCAACCAGCTCCAACAAGTCAATGGAAGGCATGTCAAGAGAATTACAGATGTAGCTATAGATCTATTGATGTACCAGGACCGAATGACGAAAGGAAGCATTTCCAAATACACCCTGAAGTGACGATTCTACGACACTATGCACCCTACCCTCTAGTGAGAAGTAGAACCACTCGCGGAAGATGGCGATGATATTGCAGTAATAATTGCAAGAGCAGAACGAAAGGACGCCATACTCCATGAGACCAAGGCCTACAAAATACAGACATCCTCTAGTAGGAATAGCCAGCCACGGCACAAGGCCCGCAGCAACTCTGAAGACGATACCCTACAAGTTTTCAAGAAAAAAATAAAACTCTCCAAAGAATTGAGGCGGCAGAAAGGAGAATGTTTTGTATGTGGAAAAACAGGACACATGGCAAAGAACTGCCCTACGAAGAAAGGGAAAGGAAAGGCAATTAAGCAAGAGGCATCGGCCAACAATGTTGAGAGCGATAATGAAAATACCCAATCTAGCGAATACGAGGAGATCTATATCGCATATATCGATGTGGAATGCAACAGTGTTCGACCTCCGGCTACATTCAAAGGACATACCGCCCTGGAAGGTACTATTCTGATCAATGGTAAAAACGCTCGAGTCGTATTCGACACTGGCACGATCGGAAGAGATATGATCAGTAATGCCTTTGTCTCTGTCCATGGACTCCCAGCTCGAGACCTTAACCAACCCATACCAGTCAATATGGCAGTAAAGGGATGACGATCCACAAGCCATAAAACCTATAGTGCGACTATTTGACTTGGTTCTGCTGTCCTACCCCTCCAGGAAATGCTGGCTGGAAACCTAGCCCAATATGATGCCCTAATAGGTATGCCATTCCTGAACCGCCACAAAGCTATAATCAGGTGTAGGGAATCAGCCATTGATTTCCCAGATCAGAAGGTCAGAGTGTCATGCAAGCCGACATGTGGACAGTACCGAGCCGTAGTCTGTGAAGCAACTGCCCAACGACTATTAGATGAATACTCTGATGTTTTCCCTGATCAAATACCCGAAGAACTACCGTCTATGAGAGAAGTGAACCATCATATCCGCCTCTGAGACCCCTCTAATCTTAAGAACCAACCCACCTACTCTATCCCTGACGCATACAAAAGCCCACTTTGTCATTGGATCAACCAACAACAAAGAAGAGGAGTCATCTGCCGAGCAGAAGCCCCAGGTGCTGCTCCTATGTTTGTACAACCCAAAGGAGATGGAAAAAGAATCCACCCCCTGGTTGAGCTTAAACTACGGAATGAAAAGACGGTTATGGACAGCTCTTCTATTCCAAATCAAACCCAGATCCTGAATGCAGTTGGACGGGCTAGATTTTGAATCAAGATTGACCTAAGCGATGTCTATTTCCAGATGAGGTTAGATCCAGAAAGCGAATTCTACAATAGTTTCAAAACACCCTTCAGAAGTTTCATTAGCCGGGTTATGCTACAAGACGATATGCATGTGCCTACCACCTTTATGCGAATTATGGAAAATCTCCTGAGTGAATACCTCCACCATTTTGTGTGGGTCTACATTGATGATATTCTCATCTTCTCAAACACAAAAATAGAACATGCCTATATAAACTCGATATCCTAGAACATGTTATAGATGACGAAGGAATACATGCAGCCCCTGGAAAAATATCGTGTTTGACAGAATGGACGACACCCCAGAATCAAAAAGAACTCATGCGATTCCTAGGAGTAGTCAACCATATTTCCTAATTCCTACCAGACCACGCTACTGTGAGAGCGCCGCTCACAGACCTTACCGGCAATGCAGAATTTGTCTGAACACACACTCATGACCAAGCCTTTACCAACATCAAGGAGTAGATTAAAAACTGCAACGTTATTCAACCTATGGACTATGGTAAACGAGAACCGATATGGCTAATTACTAATGCATCGGATGTGGGAGTTGGAGCATGGATAGGACAATTGGCCTCTCATGAAATGGCAAGACCAGTGGCATTACACAGCAGGAAGTTCACTAATTCACTGATGAACTATGGAACAACGGACAAGGAAGTCCTTGCTGTGATTGATGCTCTCGCCGCTTTCAATCACATCCTGATGGGCAATATCTTCACTATTGTTACCGACCACCAACCTCTCAATAATCTTAAAACAGAAAGAATACCTGGAAGGAGAAGAACAAGATGGATAGGCGAGATCAGCAAATATGATGCAAAAATCATCTACACCACTGGAAGAATGAACTATTTAGTTGATGCTCTTTCCCGCTCCTATGACAATCAAGACCTCACTGATCCTCCTCTCGTTCATGACCATACAAGACAAAGCGAAGACAGTCCTGACAACACCTCCTATGAACAAGAACCATCGATGGCTCCAGCCAGTTCTGCCGCTCCCTCCAACCCTTTCTCTTACACTATGTACAGAGCTGCTGGAACTGAACAAGGAAAGGACATTGATGATGAATGGTAAGACAATTGCACCCTCTGCAGCACACCTCCTCACGAGCTTGAACAAAGCAAACTCCACTGGTCCCACTGTTATCATGACACCTGCCCTTTCCACCAGACTGAGATTAGGTTTGGCTACAGATACCAGCGACCATACTAATTGTCTGCTGACGATTCCAAAAACACCACCTTCGATACCACGGAAGGAGCAGAAGAGATGAGCAATGAAGATGGATCGATCCAACCTCCCCATACTTTCAATCCTATTCCAACACGATACAAAGGTGTTGAAGAACTCGAACAAACAGCAGCCTATGTGGATGCAATATCCTATTTACACCCCCCACAATCAGACCCGCCATCCTCTCCTCCCATAATCGACTCACGACCAGTATATGGTGGACCCTTACAAGTATACAACAATGAAATCATTGTTTCTGTCATGCCTCCCACAATTCCCGAGCATCACCGACAACTCCATGAGACCTTTGAAGAAGAGGAAACCCCTGTTCAGCCAATAAGAGGATCTCTCATTGAGGATGAACGAGATGTTAGATCAACCACAGGAATTAACCTCCTCTTTCCGAAGCCAAATGATAGCAGGATATCGCCATGACCCGATCTACTTCAAAGCTATGGATAGCTCCAGGCATGGAGATCACGCCCCCTACAACATATCTAACGGAATGGTCTATATCAGCACCTGTTATGGTGAACATTGCCTATACATTCCAAAAGGCCATATGTTCAATGGAATGACAATTAGGGAATATGTCATTACCGAGGTTCACAACAAAGGACACCACAGTGTGGACCGCAACCTCTAATATACCTCAGAATATGTCTACTGGCCTGAAATACAAAAGGACTTCCGCGATTTCGTCAAACAATGTGAACTATGCCAGGCAAATAAGGAGCGGACATAACTACTTGAAGGGAAAGCCCTGACCCTCCAACCACCATGTGAAATATTCGAATCCTATGCCATCGATTTTGCTGGGCCATTCAACAAATCTGCCAGATATGACACCATCTTGGTAGCTGTGAATCGATTTTCTGGATATACATGGCTCATACCAATGAAGGTTACCGATTCCTCCAAAGACACCTGGAATAACCTCCAACGATACCTATTCACACCCCATGGGTACCCCTTATCTTTTGTCAGTGATGCTGATACCCGTTTCACCGCCAGAATCTGGAAGCAAACCTTGACCTCTCTCGAAATCAACCACATTATAGCTGCCCTTGGACATCATGAGACTAATGGCCAGGCAGAATGAAAGATTCGCGAAGTCAAGACTTTAATTAGGAACATGATCAATGAATGACAAACCAACTGGGAACCAGCTCTTGTTCAGCTCGCTGCATATATCAATGCGGGATTTTTAGATACCTTGGGAATGTCCCCATACAAGGCAGTCTTTGGCCGCCAATACCTCCTCCTACCTACGACATTATTTAAGAACTCCTCAGTCCTTGCCTCTGGCGACCACATAAACTGCCATCAAGCAATTGGGAATGATGCCGTTCAAGTTGTTAAAGCTGCCTGATTCCGAAGTACCACCACCGCTCAAAAGCGACGACGCAAACATGTCCTTATTCCACC
Source organism: Tuber melanosporum (assembly GCF_000151645.1). NCBI lineage: Eukaryota > Fungi > Ascomycota > Pezizomycetes > Pezizales > Tuberaceae > Tuber > Tuber melanosporum. The sequence continues at coordinate 712,803 of NW_003298997.1, forward strand.
AGGTGATATGCTCATGGTACATGGAAACATGTTCATCACCAATGTTGGACGCAGCAAGAAATTACAACCCCGATGGTAAGGACCTTTCAAAATCTAATCTTTTGACGAACATACAGAAAACTACACTGTCCAGATGGATGGACGCATGTACCGCCGCGATACCATAGTCTTCCACGCCTCTGCTGTCAAGCGATTCCACCCAAATGACCACCACCTTTGGCATGGAAATGATCAGTTCCTAGTCCAATGGAAAGGATATCCAACGAGCGAAAACAACTGAGAGCTGCAAGAAGGACTAGAGCATGCTATGGATATGGTGAACGAATGGTGGAAAGACAATATGTTAAACGAATCCCTCCCTCCAATGATCAACTACATCACCATGTGCTGGACAACAACGATGCCTGAGACAGAGCGATGGCAGATGGAACTTGAAGCAAGAGATGGGTTTTGGGCACCATACTTTGAGTCGGAATTCGAAAGCAGCGATGAGGAAAATCAAGCGATGGAGCAGGCTCTCGACAACCTTATCTAGTCACCAATCACCATTCGAATACCATAACGATGTCAAACTATGTGGAACTCAATGTGAGGCTGCGACAACAGATTGTTGGACTGTTGTTGAACCGTGATGTTATCCAACTTGAAGACTACTTCAAAATCCTCTGGATAGATAACTGTCCTTATTGTGACCATGCTTGGGTTGATGTACAGCACGAATCTGGTATTCGTGACTACTGCGATTTGCATTTCTTTGAGTTTAAATGTTTTCTTAGAATTTCTTCTTGTCCCTGGTGTGATACTTATGTTGAAGAGTTTTAAGCAGAAACTGAGGCTATGAGTTTCTCGGAATCCGTTTTTGATAATTATTAGGTTTTGTTTGTTTAAACAGTTGTTTTGTTTTTGAGGAATATAACCGGTACGGGAACTCGGTTATTGGTTTTGTTTTATATTTTGTTTTAAGTATCACTTTGATACTTGGTTTGTTTTAAGTATCGTTTGATACTTGGTTTTGTTTTATATTTTGTTTTAAGTATCGCGTTGATACTTGGTTTTGTTTTATGTTTTATTTTAAGTATCGTTTTGATACTTAAGTAGTTTCACCAAAGTATATCGATTGATACCTTTGATTAGTTTCGTTCATGCTAGACATGAACAGATTTGTGTATTTAAAGACCGCCTGTTTCTACGATAGAAAAGGCATACTTCGACAGACAGTATTTCAATATACTTGGTTGAATGGTTACTTCTTTGTTCCTCAGTACACCCTCAAAGCCTCCTTTAGTTCTCCGCTCTCACCTCCTCTCTGGAACAGCAGGCCACCTGCCAACTATCGTATCTATTACGGATAACGTGATTAGCACCTTGTGAACACATTACATTAAGCACTATTTCTATAGCCTGATTTTTCTCATTGCTGCTCTCGAATTCCGACTCCAAGTATAGTGCCCTAAATCCATCCCTGGTGTCTAGTTCAACTTGATATCACTCACTTTCTGGCATAGTTGGCGACTATCACATTGTGATATAATTAATTGTGGGTGGTAGAGAATCGTTTAGCATATTGTCTTCCTACCACTTGTTTACCATGTCTATAGCGTGCTCCAGTTCTTCCAGTGGTTCCTACCTGTTCTCACCTGTTGGGCAATCTTTCAATTTGACTAGGAACTGATTATTTCCATGTCAAAGGGGGTGGTCTCGGATTTCTTCAATTTCTCATTCATTCTTCTTGTCGATGATGATAGACACAGGTAGAGTATGAGTTCTTCCAGGGATCTTACAATCGTCATTAGGGTAGAAGCATTTGACTGTGGATACATGGAAGATTGCAGTATTGCAGTGGTACAAGCATCTATCTATCTCGACAGTGTAGTTTTCTGTGTGCTCATTAAAGGCTAAGACCTTTAAAGTCTCTCACCATCGTGGTTGTAGTTTCTTGCCGCATCCAACATTGGTAATAAACATGTTTCCATAGACTATAAGCATGTTGCCAGATGCAATAGGTATATGTTTGCGTCATCACTTCTGAGCAGTAGTGGTGCTTCGGAATTATGCAGCTTGAATATCTTGGAAATCATAATTTCGCGCAGCTTGGTGGTGGTTTAAATGATCATCAGAGGCAGGAATAGAGGAGTTTTTGAATTGGGTTGTGGGCTGAAAAGGGTATTGGCAGCCAAAGATTACCTTGTATGGAGACATTCCTAGGATGTCACAATATCCGGCATTGATATATGCAGCGAGTTCAATGAGGGTGGGTTCCTAATTGGTCTGTCTTTCCTTGATCATGTTCTGAATTCTGGTGTTGACCTCGAAGATCTTTCGTTCTGCTTGGCCATTAGTCTCATGATATTCAGGAGCAACTATAACATGATTGATTGCAAGGGAAGTCAAGATTTGTTTCCAAAGTCTGGTGGTGAAATGGGGATCACCATCACTGACAATAGATAATGGGTATCTATGGGGGGTAAATAGGTATCGCTGAAGAATATTCTGGGTGTCTTTAGAGGAGTCAGTGACCTTCATTAGTATCAGCCATGTGTATCTGGAAAATTGATCAACAGCTACCAAGATAGTGTCACAACCTGTAGACTTGTTGAATAATCCTGCGAAGTCGATAGCAAATAATTCAAATATCTCACAAGGTAATTAGAGTATCTGTGCCTTTCCCTCTAGTAGTTGTGTTTGTACTTTATTTACCTGGCAGAGTTCACATTGTTTGACGAAATAGTGGAAATTGTTTCACATTTCAGGCTGTAACGAGACTCCATGGAGTACTATTACAGTTGACCAAACCTATACCCATACAGGTATCAAGAGACTACCAAGGTAGGAATGGTGGTAGACTAGACTCTACCGGCTAGAGGTACTGTTGGTTAGGTACCTCGGTTGGGCATACTATAACATACTTAGAAGTATATGGGTACTAGTAAGGAGCAGTAGTTACCCTACTCAGTAGGGTAACCTCAGTAGTCAATTTGGGAGTTACCCTGAATTGCTTAATGGTAAGTCCGGGTAGAGTTACCCTACCTTTGGACTAAAGTTACCCTGCCTTAGACTATGGGTTACCCTGTTATGGAGCCAAGCTACCCTACTTTGAAAGTAACCTGTTATGCAGGACTTCAGGGGAAGTTACTAGATCGTTTGTCACGTGAAACTACATAGAGTAATCGAATCTCCGGTTGTACCAATCACTTCCGCACAACTAGTTGAACTCCGAGCAAGCTGTAACTTGGAGGTATTGTGGCTAACACCCCCCTCCGGCTCCGGTATAAGTCCCTGGTATGATGGGCTACAGCCTAGAGAGTTGCTGTAAGCTTACTAAATATCTTTAGGTGGAGAGGCTCCCATGACAACTTATACGTTCCCACCATCTGTCCGACTGGAAGCGGTCCGCGGGATACGTGGGGTGGTAGAGGTAAACCTGGAGAATTGTCTCCAGGTTGTTTCGTGTAAGACGGACCAGAACTGACGGAGTAATACTACTTGGAAGTCTAAGTTAATATGTGATGTTACCAAAGGCTAGTAGGCAAGGTAACCGAAGTCTGTTGCCCCAAAAGTGTAATAGCATTGGAGAATCATTAGGGACACTGAGACATGAGTCTAAGGTCATGATAAGACCTGTTTCTCGGAGGGTTGACTGTGGGTAGCATCTGTTGGTAGTCAATATTCGAAGGGGTCTATTGGGGGAGCTAAGTAGCCAACATCTGGAATGATATGGAATAGAGTGGAACTGGATAGATGTTCAGCAGCTGCAGATGCTTGTAGAAGACTAAGTGTATATGGGTAGAGAGTTCTATAGTTAGTATCACATCTACTCAGACATGACAGCTCGCCACTGATATGTCCGCGATATGAAGTGTTTTTACTCCTGCAGTTACATTATAGATGCAGTGGCTAAAATACTTCTATCGGGTGGATGTTAGAAAACCACAAGAGTAGTCTTGTTCACTATGGGGGATCTTTGGTCTGACCCGTAGAGGTTAGCTAGGCAGCCCAAAGCAGTTGGGTGCTCGCGAATACAGTGTAGTGATGGGGAGTAACTGGCAGTATATGAAATCTACTTAAGTATACGCGAGTTCTCTTCTACTCTGTCAATAAACTACTTCTCGAGATCAGGACTTAATTGAGTAAAAGCTGTGGCTTAACGATATTAAGTTTTACCGTTTTGTTTCTTCAAACTCTACTGTTGAGACCTTTGACATTTATTATACTTATTCACTTTGCAGAAGAATTTATTTCCGTGTGGTCGCAACCTTGGGATCCATCTTCCCAGAGGGAGCCCCTATTACACAGGCCAGTAAACATATTCTGAGGTGTATTGGAGGTTGCGGTCAGCACTGTGGTATCCTTTGTTGTGGATTTCTGTAATAATATATTCCCTAATAATCATTCTATTGAACATATAGCCCTTTGGGATATATAAGCAATGTTTACTATAGTGAGTGCTGGTACAGCCCATTCGGTTAGATAGGTTGTAGGGGGTGAGATCTCCATACCTAGAGCTGTCCATAGCTTTGAAATAGATTGGATTGTGGCGGTATCCGGCTATGATCTGGCTTTGGAAAAAGGATGTTAATTCATGTATAATTGATCTAACATCTCTTTCATCATCAATGAGGTATCCTCTTGTTGATTCAATAGGGTCTTCCGCTTCTTCAAAGGTTTCATAGAACTGTCGTGGGTGTTCCGAAATTGTGGGTGGTATGACCGAGACGATAGTTTCGTTATTATATACTCACAAGGGTCCACCAAATAGTGGTCATGAATCTATTATAGGAGGTGAGGATGGCAGTGCTGACTGTGTGGAGTGTAGGTAGGATGTTGCATCCAAGTAGGATGCTGCTACTTCGAGTTGTTCAATTCCTTGTTGTCATCTTGGAGTAAGATTAAGGATCAAGGAGAGTTGAACTGATCCATGACTAACGTTGTCTATCATTTGTTGTTTTTCTTCTCCTTCAACCATGTCAAAGCTAATACTTTTAGACTCTTCAGCAGAGCTATAGTACAGTTATTTGTATTTATTATGGAATTTAATTTCAGTCTGGTGAAAGGGTGTAATGATCCATCCTTGGAGAGTTAGTTCTTGGCAATGGGGAATGATACTTCTCTTCTCCTTTGTTTCTTTCCTTAGTCTTACGATAGCACTAGGCCTCTGCCAATGTTACTGATAGTACAAGATCTTTGTCTTCTATCAGAAACACCTATCATAAGCTTTCTCTAACTCTTCTTCCTTGAAGAGCATTTCTTTGGTGTAACAATAATAGTTATGATACTGATAAAGATGGTAAAGGTGTTTTTATATACGTTAAAGTAATATGTAGGAAAAGTACTTAGAATTCAATTTAATTTTATTTATATTAGTACCACCAATACTAGCATACGACTAGTCTCTCCTGCATCCTAGAAAATAAACAATCTAAAATATACTACTGCACACCATTCCACCTCAAAACCACTTCCACCAAACATAAATCCAAAAGTCACTACCTAAGCGGGCTTATGGGTACTCGTAGCAACTAGTGCTGCCCCAGATTACCGCATCTTCCCAGCTCGCTACCCAGCCACTGTGTTATACCCTTACCCCTATCTACTCGCAACACAATTTGGTCCCCGTACTCAACAAAGGAAACATACAGTCTATCTCAACATCTCTCTGCCCTCTTATAATGCAGTCCAAGATCCAAATAACCATCCACCAACACAAAATCACAAAAGGGGCAGCAGGGTTCCTTCAGCAATCCGTTCACCTTAGCCCATCTCAAGACTACCGATGTTCACATTGCCAGGTTCAGCTTGTCCCACTGCAGGTACTGAGAATGCTAAAATCGATCATAACGTATCGATAAACAGCGGGGCCATTTCTCAAAGTGTTCCGCGATAGTGGTGCATTTCTTGGTGGCCACAGCGGAAATAGCTATCCCATAACAGGGACATTCACACTGCCACTGGTCAGGCAGAAAGAACCACTTCTTCGGCAATTTTACTTCGCCTAACAAGATACAGCTACTGCCGTCTTTTCTTTTCTCGCACCAGGTGCATGCCGTAGGGTCTCATATCAACATTGTCCCCTCATCACTTTCCACCATCAATGAGCCATCATAGGGATTACCTGCTACTACTAACTCTCCATCTACAATTCCAACATGACAGGAAATTCCCAGGCCTAACAACCGATGATCCGTCCATTAACACCTCCATCTTGGGACTGCCGAATCCTTATATAAGTCTTCATTAGCAAGATGCCACTAACATAGTGGGGGCACTTAGTCCAGTGGTGCCAGTCTTTCTTCCCATGACAGCTATCATGGACAACCATACCCGTCCCACTATGGATCTTTAACAGAACATAGGAGTCTATTTGGATCAGGCCCCAGAGGTGCCAGGTTGCTTTTGGCTTACAGGCATAATACTCGTGCCCTTACCTAACATGCCAAGTCCCCTATTCCTCCTTGCGGCATAATATCCCAGACTGGCACCAGGCTGAGGAGGGGCTCATACCCAAGCTAGACAACCCCAGGTATGATATGGTGAAGTCTTGGAGGATGATACATCTCCTACCGACACCGGCAAGGATCACGGAAAGCATAGTCCTGTTGAGGCTGGCTGCCAGCCTGGATTTGGGAGAAACGCAGTTCGGATCTTGCCGAAAGTGTGGGGTTCATGATGCCATGGCAGTAGTCTTTGAATTTTTACAGCATAATGAGGGCTACAAACAGCTAATCCTCTCAATGGATGTCCAAGGGGGGTTTGATAATATTGATGTCAATCTCCTGTCAGACTTTCTGGTAGCCTGGGGGTGCTCTGTATACCTTTGCCAATAGATCTGGCAGTGGGTATCCTCTCAATTGGTTCGGTTTCGCTTCAACGGATGCTTCTCCTGACCCTACCATATCAGTAATGGAGTGCATTAGGGCTCGCCCCTTTCGCGGTTCCTCTTTTGTAGATACGTAGCAGTTATATTCAGACCACACATGCGATACTCCCCTAGTGTATGTCAAATGGTAGTTTCATATGTTGACGATAGGGTTATTATGATGGCAGTAGAGTCGAGTAAGGCTGCCTGTTGCCATGGGGGAGAGATATTTACAGACTGCAACCATATAGCCAGAGCCAGGAGAATGGAGTTTAGTGCCCTCAAGACCCAGTGGATTGGGTTGGGGGATAGGGCATGGGAAGGGATGGAACTGTTAGGAGAAATGGTTTTGCCTTCGAAGGACCTACAGGTTCTTGGGTATCGGTTTAATGTATTTCTTAACTTTTCTTCTCATATAAGGTATTGGTTGAAAAGAGGGTTCGGTGTTAGAAGAAGGATTTTACCGTTGGGGAGAAGATTTAGAGATGTTGGTGGTTTGGGGGCGTGAGAAACCTACCGCTTAGTGTAGGTAGCCTACCTTCTGACCGTCTACTATGAACTTGAGTTTGAAACAGACTACGCATTGTATGTGAAGCAAATTCAGGTCCATGCTAATGACTGCCTCTGATCAGTATTTCAAACCCATCTGAGGCTAGCAACTAATACAGTGCTAGCCGAGTTTGGAACACCGCCTGCTGCTGTTCAGGGAAGATACCTATAACAGAGGTGTTACAGCTAGCTCATCAATTACCAATATTGTGACCAGCATCCCTGGTTTGGGGAGAGACGATTACAATGGAAAGAGGAAGGCATGGTGGTACAATGGCAGACTTCAGATAAGGAGCTCACCTGCTATCTGATGGTCCTAATTGGGAAAGGAAAGGCGATGATGGCTGCGTGCCACCGAGCATTGTATACAGACCTCTGTACATATTTGGATGTAGTGATATACATGTACGGATCCAAGTGCTCTGAGGGAGCTTGTATAGCTTGGGCAGTGTTTGAAAGAGGGCCCTTGACCAATGTTGATGGGTGCTCGGTTCTGCCATCTTGGAGCATTGTGGAATGTAACTTGTTTGCTGTTGTGTGTACCCTGCAACATGCACAGGGTTCAGCTAAAAGACGTCTGGTCTATGGGTTCTTGGACTGGGTGCTGGCTGTTATCATGGTTAATAACATGTTTTCGGATGGTGACTCATCTAAGTTGGTGGAGGTAATAGTACCCCTATTGAATGCATTCTTACATGTCAGTTTCGGTTGGGTCCCTGATCACGTGGGCATTGATGGTAACAAGATGGTTGACCTGAAGGCTAAGGCCGGTGTCGCATGCCCCTTGCACCCTCTGCTTTGGAAAGGTGTCAGCTTTGGGATTGGTCAAGCAGCCCTAGCTCGGGAACTCCGTAGCCTGTAGTTGACCAGACATCTCAACGTTGCCATATCGCTTCATTTCCAAAACTGTAGAAATGGATAGCCAATATCATCCTCACCTGGGCCTGTATTCATAGGGGACCTTGCAAGGGCAATTTGCATTTCTTTGAGCACTGTCCATGTCGATCTCAGAGTTCTCTCAAGGGGTGGGGTCCACCGGAGATAACTGTTGTGCAATCAGATGACTAACGTCTGAATGTGTAGTAGCATAAGACCCATCTGGAGGGACCACAGAAGGAAGGGTTCACTTAACTTCCAACCTCCATGCTAACCTAAAAATGTCTGAGTCCTGGCTCTTGGCTATCATTTCCCTGATATGCTCAAATCCAGTCCATAATAGGTATGCCCAGTAAATACATCTGGCCAATTTGTAGTCCTCCGTCAGCTCCGCCCTGCATTTAGAGTATCGACGTAGCCGGGCCACATCCAACCTCATCCTCTCCAACTCCAGTGTCCACCACTGGCACTGACCTCTACCAACGGAGGCCCGTGGGAGTATGTCCACCACTCGTCTTACTCCTTCCCATAACTTCCCATCTTCCACCTCTTGCAGCGCATCTCACTGTTTCCCAACCTTTTCCCATACTACCTTCTTCCAGACTGGCCTCTGATGCATGATGTTATCAGAAAGGTCAGCCACTAACTTGAGTGCTTGAGCACTATGCTCATAGCTAGCAGTGTCCAGGTATCGATGCGTGACATATGGTGCTCTGTGTAAGCAAAGAAGAATTCTGGAAATGTCCCAGAAGGTTGCTACTGTTGGGGGGATCATGTTCTTGTCACGAGTCGGGGCCATGAACTATTATTTCAGCTATCAGTCACCCACATTGTTGTGGTCCGCATTGGGGTTCCAATCTTGGTGTCTGGTATAGAAGTCACCAAACACGATGTCTGGTTCTCCAAGTTTGTCTAACCAACCAACGAATTAGTCTTTAGTATAGCCGGGTCGGAAGTAGACCACAGCGAGCGCTTTCTTGACCCTCTTTTCCCAATAGCCAATGCTCGTACTGCACTCTCCATGTCTCACCATCTCAAACATCCCACAAATGTGGGACTGAATAAACACCTCAATACCCGACTTCTTAACAAATAAAAACAAATCTCATCCATCAACATTTATAGGTATGTATTGCCCCTCAAGGTCTACCAGTGGCTCAATAATAAAAACAAATCAACAAAAGAAAACAAATCAAACACCAGCACCCAATTCCGCCTACTCCTTCCTATATTTAATTTTATTGTCGTAATAAGCATTAAAAGGGGGCCTCAACTGATCCACTCGGGCCACAAGGACCAGAGGCATAGGGGACTGCACTATCCTGGTCCTGGGCAGTCCAAAAGATATCTTCCCAGCTGGGTTGGGTGGCCGCAGTGGTCTGGAATATCCCACATGCCAGAGAGGAGGAGGAGGGATGTTTCGGTTCCTTACCCTTAGCCTTGTCCGACTTACGACGCAGGCATTCATCTTCCTCATCGCTGCCAATTTCTACCAATCGTGGTGTTGGTGACCTTCCATGACTGTGGTACCTTCTTCGGGCCCTTCATGTCTCTCTTCTGTAATTTTCTGGTTATTTGCCAAGTTCTGTCAGTGGAGCCGTCCCTTGTTTTGGAAGCGAGGACAATGTAGCCTGGGGTGACGACCTGACTTCAAGGCACTGTTCATATCCGGTAAAGTGGTCCATCTGGTCACAGAGCCAACATTGTCTCCTAGTATGTCCGCAGACCTGTCCTACACCTCTGGGTTATCCAATCTTGTTACACATATGCTCTCGCGAGAAATGTACTACAAAACAAAACCGACAGCAGGGTGGGCGACCACATGTAGCCTCAAAGTAGCCAGTCTCCACATACTTACCACAAACCTTTAGGAGTCTATGTTCTTCAAATATCCGGACATTGTGGGCCCCCCCTCTTAACCATATCTTTCCCTCAGTCAGTCTTTCCCTGATGGCCTCATTCCTTTTGACCATGAAACGGATACTACAGGTTGTAGTATTGGCCTGTCTCATAGCGTGAATGGATCCCATAATGTCTAGTCAGGAAATAGTAACTACACCAGTATTGGATTACTCCAAGTCAGTGTAGAGGCCATCAAAGGCTGCACTTACAGTCCCTTCCTCAACCCTCCTGATTGATACTTGTCCTGTATCAGCAAGTGGGATACCAGAAACGAAAATCTTCACCTTTTCCAGGTTTCTCTGGAACTCAAACTCCGGGAGGGACAATTCTCTAAGTAGGTCAAGCCTGGCCTTGTCAAGCCGGTTGCCTAGTTCGGTAACAGAATGTCCAGCCAGGGTCAAAGAAATACAACCAATCTCATGCCTGATGTGCCCAGCATCGATGTACAGGGTACAGCCCTGAATCTTGCCTTAGGTGGAGAAGGACATATTAATCCGGTTCCTAATAGCCTCGATACTAGCCTCCTCTAGTAAGGCCACCTCCTTGTATGTAGCGAACTGCATAGTAATATGCCTTCTGCAGGCATCTGGAGTTGGTGACAATTGTGGCGGGGCTGGTACCAAGTTGAGTGGATCATGAGGCCCCTGTAGAACTCGTCTGTACTCCTGTTACACCAGGGCTGAAGGTCATTTTAATGCTGGTCATGGCTGCAGGCCCAGATGGAACTGGCGGAGCAGCAGGGGCAGCCATCACAGGAGTGGGTTCCTGCTTATCAGCATTCTTCCCCTGAATCTTGGCCGGGGTCACTGCCTCCTTCTCGCTACCAGATCCTCTGGTCACTTTTCTTCTCCTTCTAGCAGCACCGCTCAGGCGTCTACCATGTTTTCTTCCCTTTCTCTTTTCTTCTTCTTCCCTATCCTCTTTTTCCCAGTATACCGATTTGCCTTCTCCCCTACGAGCTACACATGGAGTTACCCCCCTTCGCTGGAGTAGCTCCCACTGCTAGATGGGTGGGAGGAGGCTGCTCATGTGGGCTGGGCAGAGGGTGCCTGTTCTTTCTGAGTGGTGGGATGCGTGGGCACATATGCCATCCACTTCACTACCTGGGTGAAGGAGGCTTTTGCTGTAGGAGCCGCCGTAGCAGCTTCCTTTCCCTTAAAGGGGGCAGGGAGGGGAGTTGTTCTCAACAAACTATACAGGGTATTGCTCGACACCACTGATGGGGATCAGCGGCGGGGGGACAACCTATCTTGTAATGTCTCTATCTCTTCCCCTTGTTTGCCTACAATGTCTGTCAGCGTTTTTACTGCCCACTCCAGTAGGTGTACCCGGCTCCAGTAATTCTCCCTGCTCTCTGGTCCTTCATTACTAAATGCAGCACCATTGTTCATCCAATCCCGCACATCATGTACCATGTCATCCTCGATTGACCCAGATTCCAAGGAGAGGAGGGGCTGAGTGTTACCAGAGCAGATGTCCTCTAACCCTTCTAACATGGATCCATTTATGCTACCCAAGAGGGGCTCCGAAGAGGGAGTCCTACCTGTATCCAACATCTCTCACACACCTAGCATGATTGAGTCCGCCTGAGCCACAACGGCATTGGCTTCCTCAGGCTGGGTATTCAGGAGTTGAACTTCCAACGGCATCAGGGCATCGTGCGAGGCTTTCCAGGATCTCAATAGCTGTCCTTCAGGCAAGGCCCATTCCTCCGGTGACGATACCACCATTGCCGGAGAGGGGATGTGGATGCTATCGCCCAGTCCAGTTGCTTCAGAATTTTGCCCTTCTTCCAAATCCATTGGAGCGTCCCAAGCTAACACCTCAGAGGTAGGCAGGACATCTTTGGTTACCAGTGGAGATAGGGAGGGTGGTGTAGCCTCAATGGTCAATAGGAGATTCACAGGTGGGGGAATGGTCAGGCCCCCGTAATGTATGTCAAGAGGCAGGCCTGGGAGGATGGGAACTATCTGCTATTTTCGGCCTTCATCCAGATTGATGGCCCACAGACATTGTGGCCCCAGCGCCTGTGCAGCGGACCATGTAGTTGGGGACACTGACAGCATACAGCGTCATGTCCCAGCGGTAGGAGGGTTGTAGTCCTCATCCTCAGGATCATCTAATCTACACTTTGGGGTCTTGTAGAGAGCCATTTCACCAGACAACATCCCAGCCAAAAAGGAAGGAGTGGACAAGGCAGCCTTATGTACAGGGGTCTGGCAGAGCAAACTAGGCATCTTGCTTTGAACAGCTCTTGTGAGGAGAGGGGTAGCAGACCGTGAACTTGCCTCAACTGGAGTCCTGCTCTCTGTCAGCAGTACGGATAATTCAGGGATGACGGCCTAGGAGTCTTTGGGGGTGGAGGGCACTAGGGCCTGAGAGTATTCTGAGCTGTGATTGGAGTTGAACCGAACAAAGAGTCCTGTGGTAGTGTCCTTGCTCAGGCTATACGTGGCTGAACAGCCTCCCCCAATTAGGAAACCCCTCACCAAAACCTCCACTTCTTTCATCGTGGCGACGGTCGTGTCAGTAACCGTTTACCAAACCAACTCATCAAACTGCGGGTTTACTGCATTCTGACACACGTGATAGTAGTGAAAGCATAGAAAACTAAAGTTCTTTTTAGGTGCAGCATATGACCGTGAAGTTGTGGTAATAAGGCCAAGGTCAGCCTCAGTAGCAGGTGCAAGAGACAGGATTGCACCGGCGGTCTCAAACGTCGAAGAGGGGTTGGAGTCGTACCTAATGGGGGATAATATCCTCGAAGGCAGGGGAGAATCAGTGGAAGAGGAGGCTGTCGAAGACGCCATCCTCACCCCAACTACACTCAGTGATTACCGAGACCAGGCCACAGATATCTCACACTGAAGGGTCTTTTAAGCGGGAACAACTAACTTCTACCTGACCGCCTAAAACGAAAAATACAAACAACAGTAGATGAAGTATTTATCGTGAGCAAAATAAGGTAAAGTATTGGTTATGCTCACTTCTGACACAGAGTGCAAGATGTAGGAAAAGTACTTAGAATTTAATCTAATTTTATTTAAACTCGTACTGCCAATATTGGCATACAATGAGCCCCCGTCAGTACAGGGATTCCGCTAACCGGAACACCACTAATCCGAAGCAAACAAAGTCTACGGTCCCGCACCTGCTATCTCTGAGTCATGCCCGCACGAGAACTAATTACAAGACTATTAAACAACCCAGCACCCATCCTGATCCAAGTCTGTAGCCCCTCTGGTGTAACGATCCCCTTTCAGATAGTTAGTTCTTGGCGACGGGGAACGATAGTTATCTTTTCCCTTTCTTTCTTTGTCTTACGATAGTTCTAGGCCTCTGCCTATGTTACCGATAGTACAAGACCTTTGTCTTCTATCAGAAACACCTATCGTAAGCTTTCTCTAACTCATCTTCGTAACGAGCGCTTCATGGCGTAATGATAATGTTGCAATAAGGATAAAGATCGTGAAGGTATTTTATATTGGTTAAAGTAATATGTAGGAAAAGTACTTAGAACAAAGCGTGAAGAACCTATCTTTCTCGGCCGCATCGGCCTCCTTATATAGTGTTCTTCCCGCCTTTAATCATGTGACCTAAAGTGGTCACATGTGCAAAACCAAATCAAAACAAACTAGTCATGTGACCAAAGTAATCACATGCTCAAAACCCATGACCTTATAGCGGGGTCATGTGCAAAACTCATAAACCAATCATAACACAATAAACAAGTCATATGACTCGACTGAGTCATATGCACAAAACCCTTGACATCATAATGAGGTCATGTGCGAAATATAAATCATATGTGCAAGGCTTGCCCGTAAGGCACACTTATAAGGCATACTCATCAGGCGCATGTCCCATGACTCATACTTGAGCCATGTGCGAAAGCATCACAAATCCCACACATAACTAATCATACAACCCGAATAGGTTATATGCGTGAAACAATAACATACCTGTGACTCATAATCATGTGTCACGTGAAAACCCTTTCCTCGCTAAGCCACGTTCATGACATCTGGTCTGAAGCCAACCAGCACTAAGCGTAGCCGAAGCTGAGCAAAAGACCAACTCAATCAGGTTCCTCGTCCAACAAACATAAAATCACTTCTGCTCAATCTAAAAACCGTCCCGCAAAACCCCCACCACAATAAAGTACCAGCAAATAACCAAACTAACTATACGGGCGGTACAATGGCAGGGACGAGGCGACCTACATGTCTACCTCTCACACCTATATGCCAGGCCATCGACCCTGAACCTCCTTTGCCAGTTGATTCCAAGGAGCGTACTGGTGAGGAGGACCTGTATCCACTGCCTGTCCCCCAAACAAGAAACAACCCAAACATAGGAAATATATAGAGGTAGTAACAGACCAAGAAGGTCAGTGGGGCCTATCTCCCACCCATGGTGCCTTGCCTCCTCCCGCTGTACCCAAAACCAAACCAAGAAAACCAAACAAACTACACAAAACCCAGCATGTAAAGTCCAAATAAGTCCAACCAGGTGGTCGCAACCCACTATCCGTACAGGTGGCCGTCAGCCAACCGCTCCATCAGGGAGCTTTACAGCACTCAGCAGCTTCGCCTAACGGCCCAAGCCGGACCGGAAACACTTTATTAGACCTCGCCCAACCTGATGCAGGCCCAACCAGTGCTCGCAGGTGCCTCCCCCCCCCAATCAGCCCCCCCCAAGCCCCACACATCAGACATCATAGAGCCCATCCAGCCCCTGCAGCCCCTCTGACAGATCAACCATGCGATAGTCACAGGACAGCCTATACCTAGCCCCGTCAGGCAGCCACTGGTCTTGGTCACGCCAACAGATCCCCAATTCCTCAACAACATATAGCCGAGGGGGCGCACCAGCAACAGCTGGGAGCCACAAAGGAGGTAGTACCAATACCCGAAGATGCCAGCACCAGCCACACCATCCAACCCAGCTGAACTGAAGTCTGACCAAGTTGGGAAAGACTAAACAGAGCCAGCTGAAGCCAGCCCCACAGGTCCAGCAACAGGTACAGGCCGAATGACAGGTAAGAGGTATTCCCAACTGATGCGACAAGAGGTGAGAGGGCGAACAAACAGAAGTAGACAAACAGAAGGTAGGCCCCACTTATAATGGGTGAAGCTGCCGACTACAATCCACAACCAAACCACCCAAACGCACAGACAACACGAGTGCCTGGCAGTCAATCATCCTACACTACTCCAGGCAGCAACAGAAGACCACACCAGGGGGTAAGACTTTTCAGAGTTAAAGCCATCTGTACTGTAACCGGTACGGGTACTCAGTTATTGGTTTTGTTTTATGTTTTGCTTTAAGTATCGCTTTGATACTTGGTTTGTTTTAAGTATCGTTTGAAATTTGGTTTTGTTTTATTTTTTGTTTTAAGAATCACTGTAATACTTAATTAGTTTTACCAGAATGTATCGATTGATACCTTTGTTTAGTTTCGTTCATGCTAGACATGAACAGATTTTTGTACTTAAAGAGCGCATGTTTCTACGATAGAAAAGGCAGACTTTGACAGATAGTATTTCAATATACTTGATTGAACGGTTACTTCTTTGTTCCTCAGTACACCTCTGAAGCCTCCTTTAGTTCTCAGCTCTCACCTCCTCTCTGGAAGAACAGGCTACCTGCCAACTATCATATCCATTACCAATAATGTGATTAGCACCTTGCGATCACGTTACATTTTTTTAACCTCAGCAAGTGGTTAAGAACCTGTCCCCAGATTTAGGCCTGATCAACCAGTCGATATCCACCTCAGAACGCTAGTGGAGAGAAGCGGCAGAATAACGGCACATTCGGCTTCATCTCAAACCCAAGATAGAGTATTTAATGACTAGGAGTGGGAAGCACATCCCACAATAAGACCTTACAAGAAAGAAATAACGCTGGCACTCTCGTAAGAAGCCAGGCGAACCTGCAAACACGGAAGACCCTCAACCTCAAGGAGAATTCCCTGCTACTCCAGCAAAGAAGCCTTCCTTTGAACCTCCAATCGACCCCGAATCCTGTAGCGAATCAGACATGGCTAGCACAGGAGGAGGACCCTCTAGAAGAGGAAAATCTCGGACTAGGCCTGAAGAAGAGGAGGTACCCGCAGCATTTAAACCTCCTAAATTTAAACTCCAACTCCTAGCGAAGTTTACAGAAAAAGGAAAACACCTGAAACCCGAAGCCTTTCACTGATATTCAACAGAACTCACAAACTATCTACTTGTACAACGGACAGGTGTGGAAGACCCTACAACCGGACTATACTTTGAATCATTCTGCGAAGGAAAGGCAACCGACGCATACCACCAATACTATAAGGATTACGGCGGAAATGTGAGATTAAGAGGATCTACAGTCCTCAATTACCTGAAAGGCCAATTCCAATCCTCTATCACCAACGACCTCCAGTAGAACAAATTCAACCAACTCGAGCAAGTTAATGTAACATATTTCAAGAGGATTACAGATATAGCTACGGATCTATTGATGTATCAGGATCAAATGAAGAATGGAAGCATTTCCAAAGACATCCTTAAGCTACGATTTTATGATGCCATGCATCCTGCCCTCTGATGAGAGGTAGAACCACTCGAGGAAGACGACAATGATCTTGCAACAATAATTGAAAGAGCAGGATGAAAGGACGCCATCTTCCATGAGACCAAGGCATACAAAGCACAGACATCCTCTAGCAGGAATAGTCAACCATGACAAAAACCCTCCAACAACTCTGAAGACAATACCCCACTGGCTTTCAAGAAGAAAACGAAACCCTCCAAAAAATCGAGATGGCAGAAAGGAGAATGTTTTGAATGTGGTAAAACAGGACACATGGCAAAGAACTGCCCTAAGAAGAAAGGGAAAGGAAAGGCGATTAATCAAGAAGTATCGGCCAACAAGGCTGAGAGCTATAGTGATAATAACCAATCCAGCGAATATGAGGAAATCCATATCGGGTATATCGATGTGGAGTGTAACAGTGTCTGACCTCCGGCTACATTTAAAGCACACACCGCCCTGAAAGGTACTATTCTGATGAATGGCAAGAAGGGTTGGGTCCTATATGACACTGGCGTGATCGGAAGAGATATGATTAGTAATGCCTTTTTCTCTATCCATGGAGTCCCAACTCGAGACCTTAACCAACCCATACCAGTCAATACAGCAGTAAAGGGATCACGATCAACAAGCCATAAAACCTGTAGCGCAACCATTCGACTTGGTTCTGCCATCCTACCTCCCCAGGAGATGCTAGTTGGGAATCTAGCCAAGTATGATGCCCTGATAGGAATGTCATTCCTAAATCGCCACAAAGCTATGATTAGATGTAGGGACTCAACCATCGATTTCCCAGATCAGAAGGTCAGGGTTTCTTGTAAGCCAACAAGCGGAGAGTACCGAGCCGCAGTTGGTGAAGCAACGGCCCAACACCCATTGGATGAATACTCCGATATTTTTCCTGATCAGATTCCAGAAGAACTTCCGCGTATGAGAGAAGTAAACCACCACATTCACTTCCAAGACCCCTCTAATCTTAAAGGCTAACCCACCTACTCTATCCCTTATGCATACAAAAGCCCACTTTGTAGTTGGATCAACTAACAATAAAGAAGAGGAGTCATCTACAGAGCAGAAGCCTCAGGTGCCGCTCCTATATTTGTTCAACCCAAAGCAGATGGCAAAAGAATCCGCCCCTTGGTTGACCTCCAAGTACGGAATGAAAACACGGTTATGGACAGCTCCGCTATCCCAAATCAAACCCAAATCTTGAATGCAGTTGGACGGGCTAGATTCCAAAACAAGATTGACCTAGGTAATGCCTACTTCCCAAAAAGGCTAGATCCAGAATCCGAACGCTATAACAGTTTCAAAACACCCTTTAGAAGTTTCATTAGCTAAGTTATGTTACACAGTGATATGAATGCGCCTGCCACCTTTATGCACATCGTGAAAGACCTCCTAAGGGAATACCTCCACCATTTTGTCTAGGTGTACATCAATGATATTCTCATCTTCTCGAATAGCAAAGTAGAACATGGGTACCATATAGGATTGGTTTGTACCAAACTAAGGGAAGCTAAGTTCTACGCTAGCAGAAACAAATCAATCCTATTTGCCTATAAGCTCGATATCTTAGGACATGTTATAGACAACAAGGGAATATAAGCAGTCCCCGGAAAAATATCCGGTTTAACAGAATGGACAACACCCCAGAATCAAAAAGAACGCATGCGATTCCTAGGACTAGTCAACTATATCTCCCAGTTCCTACCACACCACGCCACTATGACAGCGCTACTCACAGACCTTACCAGCAATGCAGAATTTATCTGGACCCACACTCATGACCAAGCCTTTACCTACATCAAGAAATTGATTAAAAACGCCAATGTTTTACAGCCTATCGACTACAGTCAACCAGAACCGATATGGCTGATTACTGATGCATCAGATATTGGAGTTGGAGCACGGGTTGGACAAGGAGCCTCTCATGAAACGGCAAGACGGGTGGCATTACACAGTTGGAAGTTCACTAATTCACAGATGAACTATGGAACAACGGACAAGGAAGCCCTTGCTGTGATTGATACTCGTACCACTTTCAACCACATCCTGATAGGCAATACCTTCACCATTATTACTGACCACCAACTCCTCACTGATTTTAAAACAGAAAAAATACCTGGAAGGAGAAGAACAAGATGGATAGATGAGATCAGCAAATACGATGCAAAAATCATCTATACCCCTAGAAGAACGAACTATTTAGCTGATGCTCTCTCCCACCTAAATGAGAATCAAGACCTCACAGACCCCCCTCTCATTCATGACTACACAAAACAAAGCCAAGACAGCCCTGACGACACGTCCTATGAACAAGAACCATTGATGGCTACCACCAACTCTGCTGATACATCTAATTCTTTCTCTTACACCATGTACAAAGCTGCCAGCACTGAACATGGAAAAGACATTGAGGACGAGTGGAAAGATAATTGCACCCTCTGCAGTACACCTCCTCGTGAACTTGAACAAAGCAGACTCTACTGGTCCCACTTTTACCTCGATACCTGCCCTTTTCACTAGACTGAGATTAAATTCAGCAACTGATACCAGCTGCCGTACTATATGTGTGCTGATCATTCCAAAAATACCAGCTGGGATACCGGACGTGGAGCAGAAGAGATAATCGATGAAGATGGATCGACCGAACCTTCCCTTGATCTTAATCCTCTCCCACGATGACACCATGGTCTTGAAGAACTCGAACAAGCAGTAACTTACGTGGATGCAGTATCTTACCTACACCGTCTGCAGTCAGCCCCGCCATCCTTTCCTCCCATAATGGATTCACGACCAGTATACAGTGGACTCTTACGAGTTTACCACATTGGAACCATTGTTTCTGTCATGCCCCTTACGATTCCCGAGCATCGCTGACAACTCTATCAAATCTTTGAGGAAGAGGAAGCTTATATCGAACCCACAAGAGGATCTCTAAATGAGGATGAACGAGATGTTAGATCGACCACAGAAGAATTAACATCCACTTTCCGAAGCCAAATTATAGCAGGATATCGCCATGAGCCGATCTACTTCAAAGCTATGAATAGCTCCAGGCATGGAGACCTCGCCCCTTGCAACATATCCAATGGAATGGTCAATACCAGCACCCGTTATAGTGAACATTGCCTATACATTCTGAAAGGCCACATGTTCAATGGAATGACTATTAGGGAATATGTCATCACCGAAATCCACAACAAAGGACACCACAGTATGGACTGCAACCTCGAATATGTTTCAGAATATGTTTACTGGCCTGAAATGCGAAAGGACAACCGTGATTTGGTTAAACAATGTGAGCTCTGCCAGGCAAATACGGAATAAACACAACTACCTGAAGGGAAAGCGCAGACCCTCCAGCTACTATGCGAAATATTCGAATCCTATGCCATCGACCTCGCAGGACAAGTCAATAACTCTGCAGGATATGACACCATCTTGGTAGCTGTAGATCGGTTCTCTGGATATACATGGCTAATATCAATGAAGGTTACTGATTCCTCAAAGGTCACCTGGAATAACCTCCAACGATACCTGTTCACCCGCCATGGATACCCTTTATCTATTATGAGTGATGCTGATCTCCATTTAACTGCCAAATTCTGGAAGCAAACCATGACCTCCCTCGGAATCAACCATATTCTGGCTGCTCCTGGACATCATGAGACTAATGGCCATGGAGAATGAAAAATCCACAAAGTCAAGACTGGAATCACTAATGTGATCAACAAACGACAAACCAACTGGGAACCAGTCCTCGTTCAGCTGGCCGCATATATTAATCCCAAATTTTCAGACACCTTGGGGATGTCTCCATACAAGGCAATCTTCGGCCATCAATGCCCTCTCTTACCCACAATCCTATTTAAGAACTCCGCAGTCCCTGCCTCTGATGACTACATAAACCACCATCAAGCAATTCGGAATGATGCTTTCCAAGCTATTAAAGCTGCCCAATTCCGAAGCACTACTACTACTTACAAGCGACGATGCAAATATGTCCCTATCCTACCAGGTGATATGCTCATGGTACATGGAAACATGTTCGTTACCAATGTTGGACACAGCAAGAAATTACAACCCCGATGCCGAGGACCTTTCAAAGTCTTATCCTTTGACGAGCATAGAGAAAACTACACTGTCCAGATGGAGGGACCTATGTACTGCCGCGATCCTGCCATTTTCCACACATCTGCTGTCAAGCAATTCCATCCAAATAATGACTCCAAGTTTCCTGGAAGAACCCACTCACGACCTGCACCTATTATGATTGACAAGAAATATGAATGGAAAGTTTAGGAAATCCAAGACCACCACCTTTGACATGGAAATAATCCGTTTCTAGTCAAATGGAAAGGATATCCAACCTGTGAAAACAGCTGAGAACCACTAGAAGAACTAGAGCACGCCATATATATGGTGAACAAATGGTGGAAAGATAACATGCCAAACGAATCTCTTCCCCCAATGATCAATTATATCGCAATGTGCTGTATACCAACGATGGTTGAGATGAAGTTATAGCAGATGGAACTTGAAGCAAGGGATGGGTTTTGGGCACCATACTTGGAGTCGGAATTCAAAAGCAGCGATGAGGAAAATCAAGCTATGGAGCAGGCTCTCGACAACTTTATCTGATCACCAATCACCATCCGAATACCATAACAATGTCAAGCTATGTGGAACTTAATGTGAGGCTGTGACAACAGATTGTTGGACTGTTGTTGAACCGCGATATTATCCAACTTGAAGGCTATTTCGAAATCCTTTGGATAGACTACTGTCCTGATTGCAACCATGCTTGGGTTGAGGTACAGCATGAATCTGCTATTCATGACTACTGTGACTTGCATTTCTTGGAATCTAAATGTTTTCTTCAGATTTCTTCTTGTCCCTGGTATGACACCTATGATGAAGAACTGATAGTTGAAACTGAAGCCTATTGTTTTTCAGAATCCGGTTTTGATGATTATTAGGTTTTGTTTATTTAAACAGTTGTTTTGTTTTGAGGAATGTGACCGGTACGGGTACTCGGTTATTGGTTTTAGTTTATATTTTGTTTTAAGTATCGCTTTGATAATTAATTAGTTTTACCAGAGTGTATCGAGTAATACATTTATTTAGTTTCGTTCATGCTAGATATGAACAGATTTTTGTATTTAAAGACCGCCTGTTTCTAGGACAGAAAAGGCAGACTTCGACAGATAGTATTTCAATATACTTGGTTGAATGGTTACTTCTTTGTTCCTCAGTACACCCTCGAAGCCTCCTTTAGTTCTCAGCTCTTACCTCCTCTCTGTAAGAGTAGGCCACCTGCCAACTATCGTATCATTTACCGATAACGCGATTAGCACCTGGTGAACATGTTACATGTACCGACAGGAGGAGGAAACGCGCGACTGAATTACTGTAAATGCTACGTGGACAAAAACTCCCAGGAAACAGCAATAAACAATATCACAGGATTTCGACCGTAAAAATATAACGTATCAAGGAGGGGTAGGGCGTGTACCGCCCTGCAATCTGAGGAACAATGCAACCGGTACGATGAGTTGATACTTGGGAAGGTCATTAGTCTAACCCAGGTGTATTTTGTATCATGAGCACTAACGACTCCGTTAAAATCAAACAAGAAACATGAGCTGGCCAGAGAATAACACAGGTGATCCCCCCAAACATAGTGTTTAATCCCTCCCAATCAAACACGAAACCTGCGAGTAGACAATAGACAGGAAGCTAAAGATATTTTATCGAAAGAGGCTCATAAGCGACTGTGATGAATAGCTTGAAGTGCCAGCATGATGAGATAACCAGCAGGCAACGAAACGAGAAGCAAATAAGTTATCCACCACGCAGTGCCTAACAGCCCTCAATACCAAGAACCCCAGGAACTACTCTGCGAACTCTGATATCTCCCCCATAATTCAAAGCATTAAGGCCAATTGTGGATGCGAAAGAAACGCATGGGGCGAAGTGACAGTACAGATGAGATAAAGTACTTAGAACCAAGCGTAAAGAACATATCCTTCTCGGCCACCTCGGCCTCCTTATATAGTGTTCTTCCCGCCCATAGTCATGTGACCTAAAGTGGTCATATATGCGAAACCAAATCATAACAAATTAGTGATGTGACCAAAGTGGTCACATGATCAAAACCCATGACCTCATAGTAAAGTCATGTGTAAAAACTTATAAACTAATCATAACATAATAAACAAGTTATATGACTCGACTTTGTCACATGCGCGAAACCCATGACCTCGTAATAAGGTCATGTGCTAAACCTAAATCATATGGGCAAGGTATACCGACAAGGCATACTTTACAAGGCATACTCGTCAGGCGCACTTCCCATGACTCATATTTGAGTCATGTGCAAAACAAAACAAATCAAAACATAACAAGTCATATGGGCAAAACAATAACATACCGATGACTCATAATTATACGTCTTGTAAAAGCCTTTTCCTTGCCAAGCCACATTCTTGACAAAGGGGCAGGTATCGAGGTAACCGTGAGACCAGTAGAGTCTGCTTTGATCAAGTTCATGAGGTGGTGTACTGTGCAGTGTACAATCATCTTTCCATTCATCGGCTATTTCTTTTCCAATGTTAGGCAGAGACACTCTGATAGACTTCAGAATTGTCTAAGCCAATCAAAATTCATTTCTGTAGATGGTGATTGTCTAAGAAGGCTCGGGTTCACTCTTTTTGTTTATGACTACTAAAAGTGAACTAAATTTAGTAAAGTAAGATAGAATTGTAAAAACAATATTATATTATTAATGTCTCTTCTCTGTTGCTTGATGATGTCTAAAGCTTAGGAGGTACTTCGATATTTATATTCCACATCTGAGTATTCGTGGACTGTATCTATTTATCCTGCCACTATGTACCTTTCTGATTATAACTCACAATGTCGGGTATTCTTAAAAGGTGCGAACACCTGGTTACCCTGAAAATTACCACACCCTCTTTGCTAATTATGATATAAGTAACTCGGAACTATACTATTACCAATAGTAGTTATCCAATGTTCAGAGTCTTTAGACATGTGGCCTAGTACTGAAGTTGAGCTGAGTTGGCTCCAATTGTCTTCATTAGTACTAAAATGATCAGTTTCATCTGTGCGTTGTATCTGTGAATGTAGTCATAATCACAACCCTTTTTTGGTCGCCTGACTTTAAACCTCCATAACTTCTTACCCAACCAATAAATGTCTTTTAGAAGGCTTCCTACTAATTTGCCCAAAGCTATTCTACCTGATTGACAATTATTCCCTCCGTCAGCAGCCCTTGGTTACTTTTGGTAACAGGATTTCAATCACTGCTGTAGTATGAGAAGTTGTCTTCCTAACTACAACATGTTTCGAAACCTAGTTGCAACACTCCGTGAAGTCTAATAACTTCTATAATCATGTTTCTCAGAGTTCTAGACTCTTCTAGATATTGTAATGTGTGTGTGAATGTATTGGTCTCTTGCTCAAATCCTTTACCATTCAATATTATCTCTTTGTGTGGAAACATCCTGTTACTTACGGCTCATGCCAAAGGTATCACATCTTTGAAGCCTAGTAATGTTCTGAGTGGTTGACAGACCTACTCCATTCCACTTCTCAGACCTAGTCCAATGTCCCCTCTCATATATCCTGCGAGCAGGATCCAGATGGATGGACAGCAGCAATGTATACAGTGTTATTCTGATACCTTCAATTCTGTAGTATTATAGTCACAAGAGGCAACTGAGATTGATATGTATAATGACATACTGGCCCCATAAGGGGGCCAGAGGGGGGTGTTGGAGACCAGAAATTCCAATTCTGGATAAGATTACACTACTTCAGGTAACCTCTGTGTATCAGATCTTAGTATTCCTAACATCTGCATTCTGTTCCAGCTGCCCTCTACATGGTATAAGAGAAAGGAACGGAAGGAGGTGTAGTGCTCGCAGTAGCCAATGTTTGTAACGTGTTCGCAAGGTGCTAATCACGTTTTACAGTAAAAGGTACGATAGTTGGCAGGTGGCCTGCTCTTCCAGAGAGGAGGCGAGAGCTGATAACTAAAGGAGGCTTCGAGGGCGTACTGAGAAACAAACAAGTAACCGTTCAACCAAGTATATTGAAATACTGTCTGTCGAAGTCTGCCTTTTCTATCGTAGAAACAGGCGGTCTTTAAATACACAAATCTGTTCATATCTAGCATGAACGAAACTAATCAAAGGGATCAATCGATACACTTTGGTAAAACTCTTTAAGTATTAAAGCGATACTTAAAACAAAACATAAAACAAAACCAAGTATCAAACGATACTTAAAACAAACCAAGTATCAAAGCGATACTTAAAACAAAACATAAAACAAAACCAAGTATCAAACGATACTTAAAACAAACCAAGTATCAAAGCGATACTTAAAACAAAACATAAAACAAAACCAAGTATCAAACGATACTTAAAACACACCAAGTAACCGAGTACCCGTACCGGTTACAATGTTGGTTCTTGTTGATAAGAGGCATCATCAGGACTATTTTCACTTTGCCTTGCGTAGTTATGAACAAGAGGCGAGTCAGGGAGTGCTTGGTTTTAATAAATGTAAGAAAGAGCTTCAGCTAAATAGTTGGTTCTTCCAGAGTTATAGATGATTTTTGCATCGTATTTGCTGATTTCTCCTATCCATCGTGTTTTTCTCCGGCTGGGGGTCCTTTTGGTTTTCACATTAGTGAGGGGTTGGTAGTCAGTAACAAGGGTAAAAGTATTGCCCATCAAGATGTAGTTGAAGGCGGCAAAAGCATCGATTACTGCAAGCACTTACTTGTCTGTTGTTCCATAATTCATTTGTGAATTAGTGAACTTCCTGCTGTACAATGCTGCCGCTCTCGCCATTTCCTGCAATAGTTCTTGGCCAACCCATACTACAACCCCAATATCCGATGCATTCGTAATCAGCCAGATTGGTTCTGGATTATCATGGTGGGTAGGACATATAACATTGGCGTTCTTGATGAATTCCTAGATGTTGTTAAAGGCTTGGTCATGGGTATGGGTCCAAACGAATTTTGCATTTCCAGTAAGGTCTGTAAAAGGTACAGTCACTGTAGTGTGATGTGGTAGAAACTGGGAGATGTAGTTATCAAGTCCTAGAAACCTCATTAGTTCCTTTTGATTTCGGGGTTTTGTCTATTCTATTAAACAGGTAATCTTTCCAAGGATAGCAAGTATTTCTTCATTGTCTATTATATCTCCCAGGATCTGAAGCTTATTGGTGAACAGAATTGATTTGTTTCGGCCAGTGTTTAATTTAGCTTTCCTTAGCTTAGTGTACACTAAACCTATATGGTATGCATGTTCTGCCTTGGAGTTCAAAAAGATGAGGATATCATCAATGTAAACCTATATGAAATGGTAGAGGTATTCACTTAGTAGGTTTTCCATAATGCGCATGAAGGTAGTGGGAGTGTTCTTGTCTCCTTGTAGCATGACTCGAGTAATAAAACTTTCAAATTATGTTTTGAGACTATTGTAGCGTTTGCTTTCTGGGTCTAGCTTTGTCTGGAAATAGGCATCGCTTAGGTTAATCTTGCTTTGGAATCTTGCCCATCATACTACATTCAGGATCTGAGTCTGGTTTGGGATAGAGGAACTGTCCATAACCGTATTTTTATTCCTTAATTTCAGGTCAACCAGAGGGCAAATTCATTTGCCATCAGCTTTGAGCTGGACAAACATTGATGCGGTACCTAGTGGTTCTGCTTGCTACATGATTCCTCTTCTTTCATTTTAGATTATCCAATCACATAGTGGATTTTTATATGCATTGGGGATAGAGTAGGTGGGTTGGTTCTTAAGATTAGAGGAGTTGTGTAGGCGAATATGGTGGTTTATATCCCTTAGAGGTCGTAGTTCTTCTAGGATCTTGTCGGGAAAAACATCAGAGTATTCGTCCAATAGGCATTGTGCAGTTGCTTCACATACTGTGACACCACATTCTATACTTGTTGGTTTATATAAGACTCTGACCTTCTGTTCTGAGAAGTTGATAGTAGATTCTCCACATCTGATTATGGCTTTGTGGCGGTTTAGGAATGACATTCCAATCAGGGCATCGTATTTGGCCAGGTTTGCTACAAGCATCTCTTGAAGTGGAAGGGTAGTGGAACCGAGTCGGATAATAGCGCTACAGGTTTTATGGCTTGTGGATCGTGACCCTTTTACTGCCATATTGACTAGTATAGGCTGGTTGAGGTCTCTGGTTGGAAGTCCATGGACCGAGACAAAGGCATTGCTAATCATGTCTCTTCTCATTGCGGCAGTGTCGAATAGGAATTGAGTCCTTTTGCCGTTGATGAGGATATTACCTTCCAGGGCAGTGTGTGCCTTGAATGTAGCTAGAGGTCAGACACTGTTGCATTCTACATTGATATACCCGATATAGATTTCCTCATCTTGACTGGATTGGGCATCATTACTATCGCTCTCAATGATATGGGCCGATGCCTCTTACTTAATCGCCGTTCCTTTTCCTTTCTTTGTAGGACAATTCTTTGCCATATATCCTGTCTTTTCACATTCGAAGCATTTTCCCTTTTGTCGTCTCGATTCTTTGTCAAATTTTGTTTTCTTCTTGAATGGTTGTTGTGTATCTTCTTCAGAGTTGTTGGAGAGCTTGTGTTATGGTTACCTATTACTGCCAGAGAATACTTATGTCTTGTATGCCTTGATTTCATGGAGGATGGTATCTTTCTATTCTGCCCTTGCAATTATTACTGACATATTATAGTCACCTTCCAGGAGTGGTTCCACCTCTCACCGGAGGTTAAAGTGTAGCGCATCGTAGAATCACTGCTTAAGGATATAATAACTGATGCTTCCTTTCTTCATTCGGTTCTTATCAATCAGGAGATCTGTAGCTATATTTGTAATTCTTTGGACATGCACTCCATTGACTTGGTGAAGCTGGTTGAATTTGTTGCATAGGAGGTCATTTGTGATAGAGAATTGGAATCAGTTTTTTACGTAGTTGAGTACAGTAGATCCTGTTAATCTTACATTTCTGCCATATTCCTTATAGCATTGGTGGTATGCATCAGTTACCTTTCCTTTACAGAATGATCCAATGTATAGTCCAGATAGAGGGCCTTCCACATCTATTCTTTATAAGAGAAAGTAGTGTCTACGTTCAGCTGCCCATCAGTCGAAGGCTTTAGGTTTGAGGTCTTTTCCTTTACCTGTAAACTTCACCGAGAGGTGGAGCTTAAACTTAGGAGGCACGAGTACTTGAGGTACTTCCTCTTCTTCACGCCATGCCTGAGACATTCCAGATAGCCCTCCTCAGGTGCTAGCTATATCTGATTTGCTACTGGTTTCTGAGTAGTTCGGAGGATTAAAGGTAGGCTTCTTTACTGGTGTTGGTGGGAATTCTCCTGAAGGATGTAGAGCTTCCATGTTTGCAGGTTCTCCTCTCTCATTAGCAGAGCATCAGGATTCTTCCTTTCTTGTAAAGTCTTGCTGTGGGATCTGCTTCCCACTCCTGGTTGTCAATGACTCCGTGTTGGTTACGAGTCAAAGCCGAATGTACAGTGATTCTGCTACTTCCCTCCACTAGCATTCTATGGTGAATATCGATAGATTGATCAGGCCTAAATCTGGGAATAGATTCTTAACTACTTGCGGAGGTTAAAAAAAGGTAACATGTTCATAAAGTACTAATCATGTTATCAGTAAATATAATGATAGTTGGTAGGTGGCCTGCTCTACAAGAGAGGAGGGAAGAGCAGAGAACTAAAGGAGATTTTAAAGGTGTACTGTAAAACAAAAGGTAACCTTTCAACCAAGTATATTGAAATACTGCCTGTCGAAGTCTGCCTTTTCCATCGTGGAAACAGGCAGTCTTTGAATACACAATTCTGGTTCATGTCTAGTTTGAACGAAATTAATCAAAGGTATCAAGCAATACACTTTGGTAAAACAAATGAAGTATCAAAGCAATACTTAAAACATAACATAAAACAAAACTAAGTATCAAACAATACTTAAAACAACTCAAGTATCAAAGCGATACTTAAAACAAAACATAAAACAAAACTAAGTATCAAATAATACTTAAAGCAAACCAAGTATCAAAGCAATACTTACAACAAAACATAAAACAAAACTAATAACTAAGTATCTCTACCTGTTACAGAACAACTGACAAATGTAAAGCAGACCTACTGGAGGGGCCAGAAGCTCACTTATCCATTGCCACAGTGAGGAGGCGATATAGACGAACAACTGAAAGGACAAGTAAATGGAAGAATGAACTTCCAGTAAATGTAGGAGGAAGTATAATAACGTTATCCCCAAAGGTTTATCGAAGTTAAAGACTTGAAGCCTATTATGAGATAGAAATCATGGGCTCTGATTCAAGCGACACCGAACCTTGACATTCCGACATGGTGTGAAAAATGGAGAAAACATAATTAGAACAAAGCATAAAGAACCTATCCTCCTCCACCATACAGGCCTCCTAATATAGTATTCTTTCCATCCATGTCATGTGACCCAAAGTAGTCACATGCGCTAAACTAAATGATAACAAACTAGTCATATGATCAAAGTAGTCACATGCACAAAGCTGTTTGTGTAACATGTTCGCAAGGTGCTAATCACATTATCGGTCATGGATTCAATAGTTGGCAGGTGGCCTGCTCTTCCAGAAAGGAGGTGAGAGCTGAGAACTAAAGGAGGTTTTGGAGGTGTACTGAGGAATAAAGAAGTAACTGTTCAACTGAGTATATTGAAATACTATCTGTCAAAGTCTGCCTTTTATATCGTAGAAACAGGCGGTCTTTAAATACAAAATCTGTTCATGCCTAGTATGAACGAAACTAATTAAAAGTATTAATCAATACACTCTTGTAAAACTAATTAAGTATCAAAGCGATACTTAAAACAAACCAAGTATCCAAATGATACTTAAAACAAAACATAAGACAAAACTAAGTATCAAACTATACTTAAAACAAAGCATAAAACAAAACCAATAACTGAGTACCCGTACCGGTTACATTCCCCAAAACAAAACAACTGTTTAAATAAACAAAACCTAATAATCATCAAAAGTGGAGTCCAAGAAACTAAGGGCTTCAGTCTCCGCTATCAGCTCTTCATCAAAAGTGTCAGACAAGGGGGCAAGAAGAAATCCTAAGAAAACATTTAGACTCAAAAAAAGGTAAATCACAATAGTCACGAATACCAGATTCACGCTGTAAATGAACCCAAGCGTGATCGTAATGAGGACAGTAGTCTATTCAAAGGATTTCGAAGTAGTCTTCAAGTTGGATAACATCATGGTTCAACAACAGTCCAACAATCTGTTGTCGCAGCCTCACATTGAGTTCCACATAGTTTGACATCGTTATAGTATTCGGATGGTGATTGGTGATCAGATAAGATTGTCAAGAGCCTGCTCCATGGCTTGATTTTCATCATCGCTGCTTTTGAATTCCGACTCAAAGTATGGCGCCCAAATCCCATGCCTTGCTTGGAGTTCCAACTGCAATCGCTCTGTCTCTGGCATCGTAGGTGTCCAGCACAGGGTGATGTAATTGATCACTAAGGGGAGGGATTTGTCCAGCATGTTATCTTTCCACCAATCATTCACCATATCTATAGTGTACCCTAGTCCTTCTAGCAGTTCCCAGCTGTTTTCACTTGTTGGGTATTCTTTTCATTTGAGCAGGAACTGATCATTTCCATGCCAAAGGCGCTGGTCTCAGATTTCTTCAACTTCCCATTCATCTTTCTTGTCAATGATGATAGGTGCAGGTCAAGAGTGTGTTCTTCCAGAGAACTTGGAGTCGTCATTTGGGTGGAATTATTTGACAGCAGAGGCATGGAAAACTGCAGTATTGCGGCAGTACATACCTCTATCCATCTGGACAGTGTAGTTTTCTGTTTGTTTGTCAAAGGATAAGACTTTGAAAGGTCCTCACCATCCCGGTTGCAATTTCTTGCTGCGTCCAATATTGGTAATGAACATGTTTCCCTGTACCATGAGCATATCACCTGGTGGAATAGGGATATATTTGTGTCGTCACTTCTGAGCAGTAGTGGTGCTTCGGAATTGGGTAGCCTTAATAGCTTGGAAAGCATCATTCCGAATTGCTTGATGGCAGTTTAGGTGGTTATCGGAGGTAGGGACTGAGGAGTTCTTCAATAGAGTTGTAGGTAGGAGAGGGTATTGACAGCCGAAGATTGCCTTGTATGGAGACATTCCCAAGGTGTGTGAAAATCCGGCATTGATATATGCGGCGCACTCAATGAGGACTGGTTCCCAGTTGGTTTGTCGTTTATTGATCATGTTGCTAAGTCCAGTCTTAACTTCGCGGATTTTTCATTCTGCTTGGCCATTAGTCTCATGATGTCTAGGAGCAGCCATAATATGATTGATTCCGAGGGAGGTCATGGTTTGCTTCCAGAATTTGGCAGTTAAATGGAGATCAGCATCACTCATAATAGATAAAGGGTATCCTTGAGGGGTGAATAGGTATCGTTGGAGGTTATTCAAGGTGTCTTTGGAGGCATCGGTAACCTTCATTGGTATTAGCCATGTATATCCAAAGAACCGATCCACAGCTACCAAGATGGTGTCATATCCTGCAGAGTTATTGACTTGTCCTGCGAAGTCAATGGCCTAGCATTCGAATATTTCGCATAGTAGCTGGAGGGTCTGCACTTTCCCTTTAGGTAGTTGTGTTTATTCCTTATTTGCCTGGCAGAGCTCACATTGTTTAACGAAATCACGGTTGTCCTTTTGCATTTCAGGCCAGTAAACATATTCTAAGACATATTCAAGGTTGCAGTCCGCACTGTGGTTTCCTTTGTTGTGGATTTCGGTAATGACATATTCCCTAATAGTCATTCCATTGAACATGTGGCCTTTCAGAATGTATAGGCAATGTTCACTATAACGGGTGCTGGTATAGACCATTCCATTAGATATGTTGCATGGGGTGAGGTTTCCATGCCTGGAGCTATCCATAGCTTTGAAGTAGATCAGGTCATAGCGATATCCTGCTATCATTTGGCTTCGGAAAGAGGAGGTTAATTCTTCTGTAGTTGATCTAACATCTCGTTCATCCTCAATCAGAGATCCTCTTGTCAGTTCAATAGGGGCTTCCTCTTCATCAAAGGTTTGATAGAGTTGTCGGTGATCCTCAAGAATCGTAGGGGACATGACAGAAAAAATGGTTCCATTGTTGTATACTCGTAAGGAACTACTGTATAGTGGTCGTGAATCGATTATGGGAGGAGAGGATGGCGGGGCTGACTGCGGAGGGTGTAGGTAAGATATTGTATCCACATCAGCTCCTGCTTGTACGAGTTCTTCAAGACCTTGGTATCGTCTTGGGACAGTATTAAGAGCAAGAGGAGGTTGGGTCAATCCATCTTCATCGATTATCTCTTCTGCCCCTTCTAAGGTATCGAAGCTGGTGTTTTTGGAATTATTAGCAGACATATAGCACGGTCGCTAGTTTCTGTTGCCGAATTTAATCTCAGTTTGGTAGAAAGGGCAGGTATCCAGGTAACAGTAGGACCAGTGGAGTTTGCTTTGTTCAAGCTCATGACGAGGTGTGCTGAAGAGGGTGCAATTGTCTTTCCACTTGTCATCAATGTCTTTTCCTTGTTCAGTTCCGGCAGCTCTGTACATGGTGTAAGAGTAAGGATTGGAGGGAGCGGCAGAGTTGGTAGTAGCCATCGATGGTTCTTGTTCATAGGAGGTGTGGTCAGGGCTGTCTTCGCTTTGTCTTGCGTGGTCATGAACGAGAGGGAGGTCTGTGAGGTCTTGATTCTCATATAGGCGGAAGAAAGCATCAGCTAAATAGTTCGTTCTTCTAGGGGTATAGATGATTTTTGCATCGTATTTGCTGATCTCAACTCTCCATCCTGTTCTTCTCCTTCCAGGTATTTTTTCTATTTTAAGATTAGTGAGAGGTTAGTGGTCAGTAATAATGGTGAAGGTATTGCACATCAGGATGTGGTTGAAAGTGGCAAGAGCATCAATCATAGCAAGGGCTTCCTTGTCCGTTGTTCCATTGTTCATCTATTTATTAGTGAACTTCCTACTGTGTAAAGCCGCCTGTCTTGCTGTTTCATGAGAGGCCCCCTGTCCAACCCATGCTCCAACTCCAACGTCGGATGCATCAGTAATCAGCCATATCGGGTCCGGTTTACTGTAGTCGATAGGTCGTATAACATTGGCGCTTTTAATCAATTCTTTGGTGTTGGTAAAGGCTTGGTCATGAGTGTGGGTCCAGCCAAATTCTGCATTTCCGGTAAGGTCTGTGAGTGGTGCTGTTATAGTGGCGTGGTGTGGTAGGAACTGGGAGATATAGTTGACTAGTCCTAGGAATCGCATGAGTTCCTTTTGGTTCCAGGGTATTGTTCATTCTGTTAAACAAGATATTTTTCCAGGAGCTGCATGTATCCCTTTGTCATCTATTATATGTCCTAGGATATCGAGCTTATCCGCAAATAGAATTGATTTGTTTCTGCTAGCGTAGAATTTAGCTTCCCTTAGTTTGGTACAAACCAAACCTCTATAGTAGGTGTGTTCTGTTTTGGTATTCAAGAAGATGAGAATATCATCGATGTAGACCCAGACAAAATGGTAGAGGTATTCACTCAGGAGGTTTTCCATGATTCGAATAAAGGTGGCGGGTATATTCATATCATCTTGTAACATAACTCGGCTAATGAAACTTCCAAAGGGTATTTTGAAACTGTTGTAGCATTCGGAATCCGGATCTAACCTTGTTTGGAAGTAGGCATCGCTTAGGTCAATCTTGCTTCCGAATCTAGCCGGTCCAACCACATTCAGGATCTGGGTTTGATTTGGGATAGCAGAGCTGTCCATAACCATGTTTTCATTCAATAGTTTGAGGTCAACCAAGGGGCGGATTCTTTTGCCATCTGCTTTGGGTTGAACAAATATAGGAGTGGCACCTGGGACTTCTGCTCTGTAGATGACTCCTCTTCTTTGTTGTTGATTGATCCAGTCACATAGTGGGCTTTTGTATGCATCAGGAATAGAATAGGTAGGTTGGTTCTTAAGATTAGAGGGGTCTCGGAGATGGATGTGATGGTTCACCTTTCTTATAGGCGGTAGTTCTTCGGGAATCTGATCAGGGAAAACATCACAGTATTCATCCAATAGGCGTTAGGCCGTTGCTTCACAAACTGCAGCTTGGTACTCTCCACTTGTTGGCTTGCAAGAAACTCTGACCTTCTGATCTGGGAAATCGGTGGTCGAGTCCCCACACCTGATTACTGCTTTGTGGCAATTTAGGAATGGCATTCCTATCAAGGCATCATATTTGGCTAAGTTTCCTACTAGCATTTCCTGAAGAGGTAGGATGGCAGAACCAAGTTGAATAGTTGCGCTACAGGTTTTATGGCCTGTTGATCGTGATCTCTTTACTGCCATATTGACTGATATGGATTGGTTAAGATCTCGAGTTGGGAGTCCATGGACAGAGACAAAGGCATTACTGATCATATCTCTTCCGATCATGCCAGTGTCAAATAGGACTCGAGTCTTCTTGCCATTGATCGGAATAGTACCTTCCAGGGCGACTTGTACTTTAAATGTAGCTGGGGGTTGGACACTGTTGCACTCCACATCGATATACCAGATATGGATTTCCTCATATTCGCTGGATTGGACATCATCACTATTATTCTAAATATTGTTGGCCAATGCTTCTTGTTTAATCGCCTTTTCTTTTCCTTTCTTTGTCGGGCAGTTCTTTGCCATGTATCCTGTTTTTCCACATTCAAAACATTCTCCTTTCTGCCATCTCGATCCTTTGGTGGGTTTGGTTTTCTTCCTGAAAACCCATAGGGTATCATCTTCAGTGTTGCTGGAGGGTTTGTGTCGTGGTTGGCTATTCCTGCTAGATGATATCTGTGTCTTGTATGCCTTGGTCTCACAGAGGATGGGGTTCTTACGTTCTACTCTTGTAATTATTGTTGCAATATCGTCGTCTTCTTCCTCGAGTGGTTCTACTTCTCGCAGGAGGGTAGGATGCTATAGTATCACAGAATCCTCTCTTAAGGATATATTTGGAAATGCTTCCTTGCTTCATTCGGTCCTGATACATCAATCGATCCGTAGCTACATCCGTAATCCTCTTGACATGTGTTCTATTAACTTGCTGGACCCCGTTGAATTTGTTATAAAGAAGGTCGTTGGTAATAGAGGATTGGAATTATCCTTGCAGATAATCGAGGACTGTAGATCCTCTTAATCTAACATTTCCGCCGTAATCCTTATAGCATTGGTAGTATGCGTCAGTTTCCTTTCCTTCACAGAATGATCCAATGTATAGTCCAGTTGTAGAGTCTTCCACATCTTTCCCTTGCAGGAGAGGATATTGTGTGAGTTCCGTTGCCCATCGATCAAAGGCTTTGGGTTTGAGATCTTTTCCTTCTCCTGTAAACTTCGCTGGAAGGTGGAGTTTAAACTTAGGAAGTTCAAATGCTGTAGGTACCTCCTCTTCTTCAGGCCTAGCCTGAGACTTTCCTCCTCCAGAGGGCCCTCCTCCTGTGCTAGCCATGTCTGATTCGCTACTGGATTCGGTGTCAATTGGAGGTTCAAATGAAGGCTTCTTTGCTGGAGTAAAAGAGAATTCTCCCAGAGGCTGTGTATCTTCCATGTTTGCTGGTTCGCCCAGCTACTTAGCAGAGTACCCAGGTTGTTTCTTTCTTGTAAGGTCTTGTTGTTGGATTTGCTTCCCACTCCTGGTCGTCAAGGACTCTATATTGGGTTTGAGACAAAGCCAAATGTACCGCTATTCTGCCGCTTCTCTCCACTAGAATTCTGAGGTAGATATCGATAGGTTGATCAGGCCTAAATCCGGGCACAAGTTCTTAACCACTTGCTAAGATTAAAAAAATATAACATGTTAGCAAGGTGCTAATCACGTTATTGGTAATGGATACGATAGTTAATAGGTAGCTTGCTCTTCCAGAGAGGAGGCGAGAGCTGAGAACTAAAGGTAGCTTCAGAGGTGTACTGAGTAACAAAGAAGTAACTATTCAACCAAGTATATTGAAATACTGTCTGTCGAAGTGTGCCTTTTCTATCGTAGAAACAGGCGGTCTTAAATTACAAAATCTGTTCATGCCTAGCATGATCGAAACTAATCAAAGGTATCAATCGATACACTCTGGTAAAACTAATTAAGTATCCAAGTGATACTTAAAACAAACCAAGTATCAAAACAATACTTAAAACAAAACATAAAACAAAACCAAGTATCAAACGATACTTAAAACAAAACATAAAACAAAATCAAGTATCAAAACAATACTTAAAACAAAACATAAAACAAAATCAAGTATCAAACAATACTTAAAACATAACATAAAACAAAACCAAGTATCAAACGATACTTAAAACAAAACATAAAACAAAACCAAGTATCAAACGATACTTAAAATAAACCAAGTGTTAGGAATACCAGAACCCGATACCTAGGAATCACCCTAAGTTGGGTAACCCCACTTGGAATCAGAATCTCTGGTCTCCAACACCCCACTTCGGCTCCCTTACGGGGCCCGCGGGTCATTATATATATCAATCTCAGTTGCGTCTTGTGACTATATTACCACAAAATTGATGGTGTTAGAATAACACAATATACGTCGCTGCCATCTGTGCGGCCAGATCCTGTTCTTCAACTACTCAGAGAGTTCCTTCGCTCCAAAGACATGATACCATTAGCATGGGCTATAGGTAATGGGATGATTTCGCACAAAGAGATGGTATTAAATGGTAAAGGATCTCTACGAGAGACCAATACATTTACATCCACCAGAAGAGTCTAGAACTCCAAAAGACACTACCAAAGAAGCCAACAAACTTCATGGAGTGTTGCAACGGGGTTTCGGAATACATCGTAATCATGAGGTAATTCTCAATACTACAATGGTTACTGAAACCTACTACCCAGAGAGCAACCAAGGGTTGCCGACCGAGGGATTAATTACCAATCTGGTGGAATAGCTTCCTGCGAGTTGCTAGGAAGTAATCCAGAGAAAATCTATCAGTTGGATATAGAGTTACAAAGAATCGGAGTCAGACAACCTACGATAGTTGAAATGACGACCACATTTGCAGATATAGCCATGGATAAAACTGATCATTTTATCAATGGCGAAGACAATTCGAGCCAACTCAGTTCGACTTAAGAACTAGGCCATAAGTCTAAAGACTCTGCTAATCAGGATATTACTATTGGAGACTGTATGTTTCCTAAGAAGAAATATCGTAATTACCGAAGAGGGTTTGATGGTTTTCATGGTCCACAGGTGATCACACCTTGGAAGAAAACTCGACGTTGTGAATTATAATTAAAGAAGTACATAGTTGTATGATAAATATATGTAGTCCGCAAACACTCCGACATGGAATATAAATATCGAAGTGCCTTCCAAGCTTTAGACATCATCAAGCAATAGAGAAGAGACCTTAGCAATATAATATTGTTTTTACAATTCTATCCTACTTTACCTACTTTACTTCACTCCTAGTAGTCATAAACGAAACGAGCCAAGTCCAAGCCTTCCTAGACAATCTCCATCTACAAAAACGAATCTCGATTGGCCTAGACAACCTTGAAGTCTATCAAGTTGTCTCCGCCTAACACCAAGTATCGAAGCGATACTTAGAACAAAACATAAATCAAAACTAATAACCGAGTACCCTTACCGCTTACAGTTTAAAATACTGGGATCCTATACATAGGAGTCATCCTAAGTAGGATAACCTCACCCAGAATTGGAATCTCTTGTCTCCAACACCCTCCTCCTGCCCCGATACAGTGCCCACACGTCATTGTACATATCAATCTCAGTTTCGTCCTGTGACTATAATACCCCATAATTGAAGGTGTCAGAATATTACCATATATGCTGCCGCCGTCTATCCGACTGGATCCTGTTCACAGGTTATATGAGAGGGGACCTTCGGCTAGGTCTGAGAAGTAGAGCGGAGTAAATACATCAACTACTTAGATGTTTACTAGGCTTTATGGATGAGGTACTGTGGGCATAGACCATAGGTAACAGGATGTTTTTGAACAAAAAGATGGTATCGAAGAGTAAAGGATCTCAGAGAGAGACTGTAACAATCCCTCCCTGGATGGTTAGTTCTTGGCGATGAGGAACGATACTTCTCTTCTCCTTCTTCTTCTTTGTTTGTCTTACGATAGCACTAGGCCTCTGCCTACATTACCGATAGTACAAGACCTCTGTCTTCTATCAGGAACTCCTATCATAAGCTTTCTCTAACTCTTCTCCATGAAGAGCTCTCTTCTGTGTAATGATAAATATTGCAATAAAGATAATGATCGTAAAGGAGTTTTATATTTGTTAAAGTCATAAGTAGGAAAAGTACTTAGAACAAAGCGTGAAGAACCTATGCTCCTCGGCTGCATCGGCCTCCTTATATTGTGTTCTTCCCTCCCATAGTCGTGTGATCCAAAGTAGTCACATGAGCGAAACCAAATCATAATAAACTAGTCATATGACCAAAGTGGTTACATGCTCAAAACCCATGACCTCATAGTGAGGTTATATGCTAAAACTCACAAACCCATTATAACATAATAAACAAGCCATATGACTCGAATGTGTAACCAGTACGGGTACTCGGTTATTGGTTTATTTTATGTTTTGCTTTAAGTATCGCTTTGATACTTGGTTTGTTTTAAGTATCGTTTGATACTTGGTTTTATTTTATGTTTTGCTTTAAGTACCGCTTTGATACTTGGTTTGTTTTAAGTATCTTTTGATACTTGGTTTTGTTTTATGTTTTGTTTGAAGTATCATTTTGATACTTAAGGAGTTTTACCAAAGAGTATTAATTGATACCTTTGATTAGTTTCGTTCATGCTAGACATCAACAGATTTGTGTATTTAAAGACCGCCTGTTTCTACGATAGAAGAGGCAGACTTCGACAGACAGTATTCCAATATACTTGGTTGAACGGTTACTTCTTTGTTTCCCAGTACGCCCTCGAAGCCTCCTTTAGTTCTCAGCTCTCGCCTCCTCTCCGGAAGAGCAGGCCACCTGCCAACTATCGTATCCTTTACCGATAACGTGATTAGCACCTTGCGAACACGTTACAGAATGAGTCATATGTGTGAGACCCATGACCTCAGCAATGAGGTCATGTGCTAACCATAAATTATATGCACAAGGCATACCCGCAAGGCACACTTGCAAGGCAGACTCACCCAGCGTACGTCCCATGACTCATATTTGAGCCATGTGCGAAACATAACAAATCATAATATAATAAATCATATGACCTAAACGAGTCATATGTGTAAAACAATAACATACCTATGACTCATAATCATGAGTCATATGAAAACCTTTTCCATGCCAAGCCACATTTGTGACAGAAACCAATACATTCACATCTATACTACAATATCCTGAAGAGTCTAGAGTTCCGAGGGACACTACCATAGAAGCCATTGGACTTCACAGAGAGTTGCAACTATGTTTTGGAATATGTTGTAGTTATGTGGATAATTTCCAATACTACAACAGTGATTGAAACCCTATTACCCAGAGTAACCAACGGTTACTAAGCGAGAGAATATTGGTCAATCTTGTGGAATAGATTTCTGCAAATTAGTAGGAAGTCCTCTGGAAGACATCTATTAATTGAGAAAGAGGTTATGAAGGTTTAAAGTCAGATGACTTGAAAAAAGGTTGTGATTATGATGACCTTCGCAGATGCAACCTGCAGATGAAACTGATCATTTCATCAATAATGGAGACAATTAGAGCCAACTCAATTCAACTTGAGAACTAAGCTACAAGTCTAAAAACTCTAAGAATTGGAAAACTACTATTGGGAACACTATAGTTCTGAGTTAGTTATATATTGTAATTGTCAAAGAGGGTGTGGAGATTTTCAGGGTCTTCTGGTATTCGCACCTTTCAAGAATACCAGATGCTACGAGTTATAATCAGAGAGGTACATAGTTGTATGATCGGTAGATGTAGTCCGCAAATACTCAGATGTGGAATATAATTATCAAAGCGCCTTCTAAGCTTTAGACATCATCAAGCAATGGAGAAGAGACCTTAACAATATAATATTGTTTTACACTTCTATCCTACTTTACCAAAGTTTACTTCACTCTTAGTAGTCATAAACGAAACGAGTGAACTTAAGCCTTCCTTGACAATCTCTGTTTATAGAAATCAATCTTGATTGGCCTAGACAATTCTGAAGTCTATCAAGTTGTCTCTGCCTAACAAAAACCCATGACCTCACAACAAGGTCATGTGCCAAAACTCATAAACCAATTATAATACAATAAACAAGTCATATGACCCAAAGTGGTCACAAATACGAAACATAAATCATATGTGCAAGGTATACCTGCAAGGCATACTTGCAAGGTACTCTCACCAGGTGTATGTCCCATGACTCATACTCGAGTCATGTGCAAAACATAACAAATGATAACATAACCAGTCATATGACCCAAATCAATCATATGTGCAAAACAATAACATACCCATGACTCATAATCATGAGTCATGTGAAAACCTTTTCCGTGCCAAGCCACATTCGTGACAAGAGGTCTATACTGACCCGAGAGAGGAACCGAGTCTTCACCCAGTCCAATGCAGCTAGTACGAAGGAACTTGGCAGTTACTACCTTAACGATGGCGAGACACTCCCACTACCCTCCTCCGCCTTCTCTATGGCGCTGCCAAGGTACCTCACCAGATCCCGAGATAAATATCAACACTCAGGAGATACGGGCTGTAGAGCAATTACCTTTGTACTGGGGGCAAGAATGGAAGGTAAAGAAGGTGGTAATGCATGTAGACAATCGAGCAGTGGCCTACGGAATCGGACACCGAACCATTAGGGGGGGCTTAATGACAGTTCTGCGGAGGTGCTTGCTACTTGCAGTAGAATATGACCTCGAGCTAGAAACGCGATGGATACCAACCACAGAGAATGATCTCGCTGATGCACTCTCACGTTTTGACTTTGAGAAAATAACCGACATAGCACTCCAGTTCGTACAGCCAACATCCAACCTCCAGAAACATGGTTTTCACACCTATGGCAACCGGGACTCTCCAGAGTAGCCGCTTATTATCTCTGGTAGGGGCTTGCACCCAATACAAGCAGAAACTACGATACACCACGTTCCCGCTTTACTCTCTCTCGTGCCCTTTCTGACTTCTGCCACAATAACGGAGCCTGCTTCCCTGCCAGAGCAACATGGCTGATAGAATGGCTATGCTCCCTGGCTGGCACAGTTAAAGTAAAAACACTAAAACTCTACTTAGCAGGTATCAAATCATACCAATTAGATTTCGGCATCCACTGCACAGCATTTAAAGACTCCAGGTTGGAGCGGACAATTCAGGGGATTAAGCGAGACCATTGCGAGCCGGCAAGACGTACCCGAACACCATTGACACACCCATACCTCCTCCAGATACTGACCTACCTGAGGACCAATAACTACAACAATGGAGTATTATGGGCCGCATTTACACTAGCATTTACCGGGTTCCTCCGAGTAGGTGAATTCACGTACAAAGCCACCGATAAGAACCTCGGCACCTCATTCCCGAAGTGGTTTTTAACAAAGCAAAGCATCCGTATGCGCGGGGAAGGATCCTATATGGAACTAACACTTCCCTCATCTAAAACAGACCCCTTCCGGAAAGGTATAAAGCTCACCATTGCCGCCAGCGGCGACAGCGGATGCCCGGTAAATGCCATGAAGGACCTTCTTGAACTCGATACCCACAGGCACCGCCTCGCACCCCTATTCTGTGTCGGACACCAAGAACAACTACTATTTACCCGAGAATATGTCGTTTCAAAGCTACAAAGCTACAACAGCTGGCCACATTAGCCGGCCTAGGACAAGGCGTGTGGAATGGGCATAGCTTCCGCCGAGGAGCTGCAACCTGGGCGGCCGAGGTCGGCATCCCAGAATCAGATATTCAAACCCTTGGCCGGTGGCGTTCAGGTGCCTACAAGGCTTATATTCAGTACTCACCAAAGGAACAAATCGCTCTCTCCTGCCGCTTCCA
This sequence comes from Tuber melanosporum, assembly GCF_000151645.1. Lineage (NCBI taxonomy): Eukaryota > Fungi > Ascomycota > Pezizomycetes > Pezizales > Tuberaceae > Tuber > Tuber melanosporum. Next base: position 754,702 of record NW_003298997.1, read on the forward strand.
GGCCAACCAGCGCCAATAACACCCCCGAGGTCTAGCTTGCCTCAGCATGGGAGGGAACGTTAGCCACCGTACGGCAGGCACCTCTAGGCAGAGGCAGGCTCCCCTGCCCTGGTCCACCTGCCTCGAACTGGGGCACATCGGTGGCTACCATCCCCAACGGCGAGGGCAGCGAAAACACCACCAACACCTCCGCCAGTGGAACTCAGCTTTCAGCAAACAGATGGACGGAATTACTGGGCATGTCTTTCCTTCCTTTATCTTTCCTTATCGCCTTTCTCTGTATCATTCTCTTGTTTCTCCTTACTTGTCAGTATAGTAATAGATTTCATTGGCTTTGGGAAATTGGTAGCAGTTTTGTCACCGGTAATCTGGGGAGTTGGGATGGTCGACAACCCCAGCGCTGCACACCAGAACTACTCCTATCATCCTATCGTAAACGATCGATACATCTAAACTTCCGGTGCACCTCAACCAGCCCGAGATATTTTGGGTCCCGGAACCCTGTCGGGATCCGTTGCAAGGTTGAAAATCGACTAGCAGAGCAGAATGCCCCGTGCGATGAACGCGGCATTAGGAAGAAGACATGTTAGGGTTAACATGGCGGACCAGAACCATACAACGCCACTCCATTGGGCGGCAGCCAGAGGACATGTTGGGGTGTTCAAGCTGCTATTAGGGCGAAAATATGTCAACCCTGACAGCTTGAGCGGATTAGGGAGAACGCCTCTCTGGTATGCCAGCAACCAAGGGCAAACGGAAATCGTGAGGTTACTCCTCCAAAGACAAGATGTCAACCCTAACTCCCGGTGCGCAACCGGCCACACACCGCTCACCTTCGCTGCCTATTCCGGACATGTCGAAGTTGTCAAACTGCTATTGGGGCGAAAAGATGTCAACCCTGACATCCTGGACCCATTAGGGAGAACGACACTCTGGGTTGCCAGCTACCAAGGGCGTACGGAAATCGTGAGGTTACTCCTCCAAAGGCAAGATGTCAACCCTAACTTTTGATGCGCAATTGGCCACACACCGCTCACCTTCGCCACTGTTTCTGGACATGTCGGAGTGGTCAAGCTGCTATTGGAATGGGAGGATATCGACCCGAACGTGCCAGGTGTTAGCGGTATAACAGCCCTCACTCTCGCTATCCACTACAGACATCTGGAGATTGTGAATTTACTTGTACAATGGAAGGGTGGAGAAGCAGTGAAACCACTACAAGCCCACAATGCCTCAACCGCCAATCCACTTGCGCCAGCAGACAGCTAAGTGGATTTGCTGCCTGCGCTACGGGCATACGGCGCTTTGGTGGCATCCTGAGGAACATGCACATTTCTAGGGCCACCGCCATTTTGACCCAGCCTTGCCCGACCTTCTGTGGTCTTCGACACTATCTTAAGCATACCCCAGTCTTTGTTTCTGCTCCTGGGCGGGTGTGGGGGTCTAGCCGGACGGGAAAACACCCCTTTCGCATATGCATCCCCCGTGGTTTGTTGCCGGCTCTCGCGAAGGGGATTTCCTAAGCCCTTCTGCATCTATTCCCCCTTTCAGTATTTCTCCAATTCTTTTTTGTCTTCTTTTCTCCCCCCCACTTTCTCTTCCCCGTGCCTCAGTCGGATCGTTTCGTCCTTCAATTTTATCTGGATATAGTACATGATAGTCCCAATAGGAATACCCAATCCATTTCTCCATCGTTCTCTTCCCCCGCACCCAATTCCATCACTCTTTGATCCCTTCTTAGAGAACCTTTCTCATTTTTTTTTGCCCTGCAACAATTGCTATGTAAGAAATCGCCAAAAGAAACTACTATATGCCAGTATCGGTATAGTACAGAGAGGCGATCATCCAGAGGCAATAATCGAATGCTATAGATATGTGTGGTAATTGAGAAAAGAGAAGCTTGATAAGTATGCAACAGAAGAATGCTATAGCACGATATTGATGAATTAATAGCCTCAAATTGTGAGTAAGCTTAACCCGCCGGTATTGTCTCCATGGTAGCTACTCTTCCTAGAAAAGCTCTACCTACTAGCAATGGAGGCCACTTAAGGATTATCCAAGAAACCATAGCAAAACACTTTCCCAACCTGAGTTTACCTATCACATCACGGAACACATAAATTTCTATATTTTTCAAAGAAAAAAAGATATAAATGCAAAGAAAATAAGATGGGATTTTTTCACAGTGAAAATCACTAGAGCACTTCTGTTCATGTGCCAGGCAAAGACTTCGCCTATGATATATTGAAATAGACCTATGATTATCCTTTAGTTCAACGACCCTAAGTGTGGTAATGGAGGACGGACGCTTGGTTATTGCACCGTGGAGTGGGAACCGCTTGTTTTAGAGGATCGAGATAAGGAAGGTGTTCAAGGCTGGAAAGCACGAATTGTGGTTTATTATTGCTTAATCAAGTGGATTCTGGTGTGACGAGTGGCCTTTGGTGATCCGGTACCGGCCGACTTCCAACGTCGATTTGGCGCGATAAACTAGTCGAGCGGGAAAAAAAAAGAGCCAGGATTATCAGAGCGTTCTTCTAGAAATAGGAAGGACGGAGTATTTCCCGGTTGCGAATGCCTTCGACTCAGCGGACTCCCTCCCCAAAGATAGGAAGGATTCGACAACCGTACCAAAGTCGGGGAAATATCCACCTCCTTTTATATAATAAGACCACTTGGTCCACATGGTGTCATAGATCACGAAACGGAGGAGGGTTTTTCGCCATCCATCACATACTTTCCAGAAAAAAACTAGTTTCCGTTGGTCTCTAGCTTGTATGAGTGTGAATAATCCCCCGCTATTTTCGGCTATTGGAAATAGGGACACGTTTTCCCCACACCGAGGTCGGTGGGATAGCGATGAGTCGAGTTTGCGCAGAGTTTACTTGTAATCCTGCTCGGCATTGACCCAACACTTAAGCCGGCCACCAGGAGTGCTTCAGCAAAACCCTCGCCAGTCAAATTGCTTGGAAAGGAGATGTGAGACAAAGCACACCAAAAATGGGTGTTTATGGAGTGGCCATATTATTGCTCCACGGATCCTGCCCTAGTAAGCCTTTTCTGGCTTTCTATCTGCTCCATATTGAAAGATAGAGGCAGTTTAAGTAATCGATAGCGGGTGCAGTACAACCCGTGCATAGAACGACAAAGGTTTTTTCCTTGATGGGTACGATACACTGGGGCTGCAAGAAAGTACTCATCACTACTCCATATTAGATGGATCTAAAATATTAAGTCTTACACAATCTGCCTTTTATTCCGTTTCCACAAAACCGATTGAATTTTGCTGGACTAATATCTCCTGCTGTAGCGATTTGGTTTGACATCTAACTTATCGCCTCACCAAAGCTTAGGCACCTCAGCCCAGAACCTAATTCCAAAGTGATACCTTATGATCTGAATATCAATTTCTATAATATCAAAAAGTATGTAAGTTATACTATCACATAACCAGAGTAAACCTTGCCTTGAAGGGGCTAATGACTACAGCGAGGTGTCCCCCCATCCTTGACACATTACAAGAGTAGCCCACGAAAACAAGGGGATTAGGCACAAGTAGAGTGAGATCTGGAGCACAGGTGTGCAGTTGCAATAATACTTGCTTTCAAAATGCGGCATTAGTTATCAATTAATGTCACTTTTCAAAAGAACGCACCTGCATTTCATTCAGGGATAAGGCAGAATGGAAAAGATAACACTAACATGGTGACTTGGCAATATAATCCTTTTTCTAAACCATAATATAATCTCCCGACCCCAGACCCCTGACTAACATACCGGCAATTGTAGGAAGTGGGGTTAAGACTAGTGACAATTAGGGCCTGGGCCTCCCTGACGGATTATCATAATATTATCATAGCTCTAAAGAGGGGAAAGCTCCTGATTTCTCGTAGGAAGGGCAACGAATCATAAATCGTGGATGATATCCATCGTCTCGCTGCCATAAAACCACCACCAGCCTTATCTATCAGTGGGTGTCACGGCATCTACCCACGACATGCAAAAAAGTGAATTCGTCAGAGGAGGGTAATAAAAAACCGTCCCTGTTACCGATGCTCTTGTCGTGCCGCTGGTATGATAGTTAAGACACGATATTCAGAGGGACAGTAATCACGTTACCGGGTACAGATAACAGGGCATACGGCTTTGTACAGTACTCAGATAACTGTTTAAAAAATGATATCATACCTTTTTCTGACTATGTTAATTACGAGCAGGGGAATTCAATATAATTTATTTATCCTTGTATCGCCGACCCGGCTTCCACTGAGCAGGGGAAGTCTTTGCCCCAGCGCGGGTTTAATATCCCTTGGCGCCAAGGCAGTTGGTATTTATCGCGTTGTCACGTGTCACTACCATAATCACTGAAGTTATGATAGGCGAGGCGACACCGAAAGCGCCAATACCAGAACCACCTCGATCAGCCTCTTGCACCTGACCAGCCCACCTAGATTTCTGGTGCGCCCAAACAAGTCCAAATTATATCGGGTCCCGGGGACCGGTCGGGATCCATTGTAGGACGGATAATCGGCTTGCGGAGAAAAATACTAGCGATGGACCCGGCATTAGGAAGAAGACGTCTCAAGGCTGACATAGCGGACTGCAACCAGCGAACGCCGCTTCATTGGGCCACAGGGGGAGGTCATGAGGAAGTTGTCAAGCTGCTGTTGGAACGGAAAGATGTCAACCCTGACAGCCACAACTGGTTGGACCGAACGCCGCTCTCGTTAGCCTGCCTCAGGGGACATACAGAAATCGTAAGACTACTCTTACAAAGGAAGGATGTCAACCCTGATAGCCAGGATAGATATGGGAGGACACAACTATGGATTGCCAGCTGGCGAGGGCACACGGAAATCACGAGGTTACTCCTCCAAAGGCAAGATGTCAACCCCAATAGCCAAGACAGCGACGGCCGAACGCTGCTCTGTGAAGCTAGCCACATTGGATACACAACGATCGTGAGGTTACTCCTGCAAAGGGAAGATATCAACCTTGACAAAGCAGACGATTATGGTTGGACACCACTCGGACTCGCCTGCTACCATGGATATGAGGAAATCGTGCGGATGCTCCTGCAAGGGAAAGATATCAACCCTAACCCAGAAGACAGAGATGGCCGAACACCACTCTGGTATGCCAGCTACGAGGGAGAGGCAGATATCGTCAGATTATTTTTGCAAAGGAAAGATGTCGACCCTGATAGGCCAGATATACTCGGCCAAAGGCCATTGTCGGTGGCTGCCAAGCGTCGGTGGGAGAAAGTGGTCAAAGTACTGCTAGAACGGGAAGACGTTAACCCAAACATAGCAAACAACAACGGTCAAACACCGCTCACGCTAGCTGCCGACTCCAGCTGTACGGAAGTTGTGGGGTTGCTGCTGCAACGGAAAGATCTCAACCCAAACCTACCAATCATCGGTGGACTAACACCACTCGCCTTCGCCTCTCGCCGCAGACTAGACGGGACCGTGAAATTACTCTTAAAACGAGTAGACGTCGATCCCAACTTCCGATGCAGCGATGGCCACACACCACTTACCTTCGCTGCCTTGTCCGGACATGACGGAGTGGTCAAGCTGCTGTTAGGGCGGGAAGATATCGACCCAAACGTGCCAAGTGCTGCCGGTAGAACACCGCTCATCCTCGCTACTGACCACGGACATGGTGGGATTGTGAATTTACTACTGGAATGGAAAGGTGAGGAACCGGTGAAACCACAAGCCTACAACGCCACAACCGCCGATCCACTTATGCCGATCGGCGTGTAAGTAGATTTGCTGTCTCCGCACTACGGGCGTACGGCGCTTTCGCGACATCCCGAGGAACATGCGCATACCTAAGGCCGCCCCCCGTTTTCTAAGTCTTGTCCGACGTTCTACAGTTCGCAATACTATCTTACGCATATCTCGGCCCCCACTTCCACTCCCGCCCGAGGGGGCACACACCTGATCTCTATATGCACCCTCTGAGATTTTCTACCAGCTCCCAGGGAGATTTCCTGAGCCATTCTGCATCTGTTTCCCCCTTCCTTTAGTATTTGTGCATTTCCCCCCTTTCTTTTTCTCTCCCGTGCCTGACTGGTTGTTTGGTTCTTCAATTTTTATTTATATATCCTTTCATTATAGTTCTCGTCGGAATACTCGGTCCATTTCTCCATTGTTCTCTTCTCCCGTTCAATTTCATGGATCTTTTTTTCTCGCCATTAGCGCGCTTTTCACTTCTTGGTTTTGCAACTATTGTGAGAGATTGCCATAACAATTAAACAATTTTGCCCCTGTGCCGATGCCGTGTGGCGGGGTGGTCACCCAAGGAGGGTGGTTGGGCACTACATATGTGTGACGAGAGACGGAGAAGTTTGATAATTGCACGGCGGGAGGGTGCTGGGCACGATATTAGTGGGAAGAAACTAGGTTTCATGGGTTCTAGCCCAGCATATGAGTTTGTGTATGATAATTCTTCAGTATTTTCGGCTATCGGAAATACCAGAGAATTATTATACACAAACTCATACCGTAGAGGGATAGGATAGCGGCAGGTCGAGTTTGCTCGGAGTCTACCATATTAACCGTTCGGCATTGGGCCCAACCTTCTTCAAGTCCGGGATCACGAGTACTTCGGCAAAACCTCAACTAACACGGGTCACGTTACTCGGCACGGAGACATGAGCTAGAGAGTGATACTATACACCAAAAGTAGAGCCCATTGAGTGACCGGTACGCCCCGGACTCTGGCCCGATCAGCTGCGGGGCAATTTCGGAAGATAACTCTGTATCTGAAATACACGGTACAATTTTTGCCGGGTTTTATCTACTTTGTCTGCTCCGTATGGAAAGTCGGGCATTGAAGTAATCGGGGCTGGTTGCACTTGTACTTCTTGCACGCAAAGGCAAAAAGGCTCTTGCCTAGCTGCAGGAGAGCACGCATCGCTATCGTACTCCATCCCGGTTTGACTGAAGGACGTGGAAAAAACCTATAACTATTTGACTATAGAAGACCTTAACGTTAAACGGCGGGAATTTGGCCGGCGGAATTACGACTCCGATGGCATGACGCTAGCAAGAATGGGGGAATTTCTCTCGTTCTCATTCCCTCGTCTGAAAAACTAAACGGTGAAGACAGGAGTGAGTATTATATATATATAAATCAAAACCAAAACTCATCCTCCGATTTTTTCCCTCGATTTACCAAGTATAGCTATTCTCCTGCGAAACAAATCTTCCTTCCCTTTGCGTAGCCCTAGCGCCGACAAAAGAAAAAACAAAGACATGCTTCACAAAGTCTCCCACTATTCGCAGCATCCGCGGAGCCCCCCTGACCCCCTACCGCTTCCAACAGTGTTTCCTCCAGTGGATGTATTAATTGCCGAAATCTAGGGCACATCTCCGAGAAACGTTGTCCGAAGGATGAAAATGACAACCCGAGCATGTCGAGCAGCATCCATGATTTCCAACACTTAAGAGGTCTGTCTTTTATTCCTCATTTCGGAGGTTCAGTAAAACTGGTTGAAATTTTCCCGGGGTGAAAAACTTCTATGGTGGTGTCTTTAGACACGCATCCCCTGAAAAAATTACCAGGCACCCCAACCCACAACCCAACCACAGAGTGATAAGCCATGATCCCGATACCGGTTCCTATCGGGAGGCCTACGGATTATATTACCACCGGAATGATCACCCTCCGATGTAAATATGGGCTAATAATGACTCCTGAACCTCTATCAGATTCCGAAAACGTACTAGATCCACGACAGCGAGGTGTGCTGTACTTCCATATATCTTTGACAAAAAATCTTGAAAATTGTCCGTGATAATTAAGAATTCGGTAGGTGAGATCCGGAGCAAAGGCTTGCGACTGCAGTAATGCTTGTTTTCTGACTATAATACTAATTATCAGTTAATGCAGCTTTCTTAAGATATTGCGATAGCTCAAGGAAATTACAACACGAACTACCAGTACTCTGGTGACTTGAGAATTTCATCCTTTGTCCGTACTGCGATTTAATCTCCGGGTTCCGGACTAACGCAATTGTATGAAGTGGGGATAAAACCAGAGACTGTAGGCTGTCTTTCCCGAATGGATCAGCCTTAAAGAAGAGAAGAAAAAAGGTTCCTGAATTCTTGCAGGAAGGATGTGAGGAACTGTGACTGATATCACTCCGCCCTCGCTACCATAAAACCACCACCACCAGTTACATCTATCAGATTATGGGCGGGTATGATGTCACAACATCAGCCAACGGTAGGTAAGCAAGGGAATGAATTTGTCAAAGTAGGTTAAAAAAAAGATATTACGTTTCATCATACTGACCAGTTCGTCTCTCGTTTGTCGTGCCTCAGGTGCGGTAAAGCTTCCCTATGGGTACTGTAACGTCGTACAAGCTCAAAACGTCCCCTAAGCCATATCAAGCCCAGTCTACGGAGAATCTATTTCGCTCACTCGTCGTGGTCGCTTATGTTCAAACACTGGCGGCAAAGGTAGGGTAGTTGGATGGGCGGTAATCGCACTCGAACACGGTAGAAGTATTTTATTCTTTGGTAAGGCAAGCACGGTTCGGAACCAAGAGGAGGAGCTCGAGCAGCAATAGGGCATAACCTAATCATTAGGGGTAGATAACAGAGCATTACCATAATATGGAGTATGTTTTTGATCCCTGGAGCCTTTTCACCAACTAGCCATGAGCAGGGGAAGTCTTTACCCTGCGGTAGTCCAGATATTATACCTTGGCGCCAAGACATTTGGTGTTGATCGGATTGTCACCTGACATGAGTCACGGAGTTTAAATTAATTGGAACCGCAAGCGCTCGACGCCTGAACAACCCCGATCGGCCTATCGTACCTGGACGACATATATAAATTTCCGACGCATCCCCACCGGTCCAGGTGATTTGGGGTGACCGAGGCCAGTCGAGATAGTCGACCAGCGGAGCAAAATACTGCGAGTGATGGATCCGACCTTCGAGAGAAGGCGCGTCAAGGTTGACCTTGTGGATGTTGACTATCAAACACCATTCCATTGGGCGGCGGCGGAGGGGCATGAGGAAGTTGTCAAGCTCCTGTTGGAACGAAAAGATGTCAACCCTGATGACCGAGACATACGGAGCAGAACGCCGCTCATGGATGCCTGCCTTGGAGGACATACGGAAGTCGTAAGACTACTCCTGGAAAGGAATGATGTCAGTCCTAACAAAGAAGATGAATCTGGGGACTCACCGCTCATCGAGGCCAGCCGGGGTGGGTGGGAGGCAATCGTGAGATTACTCCTGCAAAGAAAAGATATCCGTCCTAACTATCATGATATCGGTGGCCGAAGCCCCTTATTTGTGGCTGCCGGAAATGGGTGGGAGGAAGTGGTGAAGCTACTGCTACAACGGGTAGATGTCAACCCTAACTTCCGGCACAAATACAGTCCTGACCACACACCACTTACTATCGCTGCCTTGTCCGGACATGCCGGAGTGGTCAAGCTGCTATTGGAACGGGAAGATATCGACCCGAATATGACAAGTAGGGACGGTAGAACAGCGCTCACCCTCGCTACCTACTACGGACATGAGGGGATTGTGAATTTACTACTGAAATGGAAGGATAGGGAGGCGATGAAACCACAACAAGCCTGCAAAGCCACAACTGCCAATCCACCAAAGCCCGTAGACGTATAACCCTATCTGTTACCTCCGCACGACAGGCATACGGTTCTTTTGCGGCATCCCGAGGACATTGCATATATCTAACGCTACATACCCCATCGTGTTTCCGCCCAACCTTCAGCAGTTTGCAATGCTATCTCGCGCATATCCGGTCTTCATTTCTACTCCAGACCTGTCCCAAAAGTCCAACCGGAAGCAGTGCACACTTGGTTCCATTGTGCATATTTTGATATGTGCTACCAGCTCCGACGAATGTCGTTTCCTGTGCCTTTCTACATCTATTCCTTCTTTCAGTATTTCAGAAGTTCTTTTCTTTTTTTCCTTTTATCCACCTTTTCCCCTTGTATCACTCTAATCGCTTCACCCTTCAAACTTTTCTTTAGATATGATTTCGTTATAGTTCCCTTGAGAACCTTTAGTCTATTTCCCCCTTGTCCTCTTCACGCGTTCAGTTTCATCGCTCTTCCCCCCCCGCCTTGGAGGACTTTCTCTTTTTCTTTTGCAGCAATTGCGGTGTAAGAAATTGCCATAGGAAAGAAACCCCTTTATGCTAGTGCCGGTATGGTATAGCGAGGCGATCATCTAGGGACTATAATCGAAAACTATAGATATGTGAGGCACAAGAGGAAAAGGGGTTAAATAAGTACGCAAAGGAGTACTATGGGGCGACACCGGCGATCGAGAATGCCGTATATTGCGGGTAAACTCGACCCGCCGCTATTATCTCTATGGCAGCTACTCTCCCCCGAAAAGCGCGCCCACCACCTGGTAGGTCAATAGAGGCTACAAGGGATTGATTATCTAAGCAACCCTAGCGCAGTTTAACAGGGATGAGTTTACGGATCATGATATACTTATTTAGTGAATTCCTAGGTTTACAAAGAGAATAGGTATGATAGGAAATGCTAGAAACGTGAGAAGGAATTTCCACCTTTAGCGGAAATCAAGAAAGCAATTCCGCCCTTGTGTTAATTAATGACCTAGCCCGCATTGATAACATTTCCACCATGATAGAAGGAATATCCATTCTGCTACTGCTAGCTCATGATTCCTAAGTTCTTTTCCATTTGTCGTGATAGCGAACGTATGCAGCGTGCTCTTCGTAGTGAAAGGAGGAAAACACTTGTGTGGTGGAGAGTGAGGATGTGTTCGATGGACTGGGTGGAAAAGGTGAGAAGCGCATTGGTTGTAGAGTGGACAATGTCAAAGTTGAATCTTTATGCCCCTCCGTCACTAGGTTCGGCGTTATTGTACGATGTACTGTACTGTACCTGATTTCTCACGCATTCCTGTTCATAACTCCAATCCATAACATCACCTGCCCGGATATCACGGGATACCAATCCCGATTCCTGGCAGCCCTACTAACATCTTTTCCTTCTTCTCCAAATTTGACGTTTTTGTGACCCTGTGGCTATCTGGTCGTCGGTTAGGAATTGGCTGCTGATATCACTTAATTCAGATACCCAGAGTGTGGGGGGGAGGGTCAGGTGGACGCGTGTTCGTTGCACTGCGGAGTAGGACTGCTTGTTTGGAAGTGTGCAAGGTTGGAATCACTTGGTGAGGTGGATTCAGGCATTAGAATAAGCTTAGATATGGTGGAAGAGAACTAGCGTCTTGCAACTCGAACTCCACGACTTTGATAACTCTTAGAGCAACTAAAGGAAAATACCAACATATATACGAGTAGAGGACAGCAATGACATCATCCGAGTATCTGGTTCTCGTCTTTCGCCGTTGACACATCGCTACTCCCGCACCGGTTCACCGCACTCCTCCAAACCTAAAGGGTGTATATTCAACTCATACGACCTCCGCCCAATCATCAAGAGCTAATCAAAAAACCACCGAACCACCGAAACTGAGGCAGCACTATAGAAAGAAAGCGATATGGGAAAACACGAGGCCGGGAGTAGATGGTACAGCATTATTGTGGTGATTGAGTAGGACTTTGCACTAGACTAGATAACTACCGGTATTGTTGAACTCCTGGTGCCTTTCTCACCGGCCAATCAGAAAGTCTTTGTCTAGTGGAAGTTCAAAATATCTTGGCGCCAAAATAGGGAATCTATCGCATTGCCATCCATCACAAATCCCGGAGGTTACCGCAAGGCTAGTTCACATCGCCAGCGCCACCAGAACCACTTCAATCAACTTATCGTACCTGACCGACATCTGAATTTCCGACACGTCCCGACCAGTTCGGGTTATTTGGGGTGACGAAGGCCATTCAGGATAGTTAAGTGGCGAGACAAAATACTGCGAGTGATGGATTCGGCCTTAGCGAGAAGGCATGTCAAGGTTGACCTTGCGGACTGTAACCACCGAACACCGCTCTATTGGGCTGCGGGGGGAGGACACAAGGAAGTTGTCAAGCTGCTTTTGGAACGGAAAGATGTCAACCCTGACAGCCGCGACTGGTTGGGCCGAACGCCGCTCTCGTCTGCCCTCCTCGGGGGACAGACGGAAACCGTGAGGTTACTCCTCCAACGGAAAGATGTCAACCCTAACAGTAAGGAGAGGAGCGGCGAAACACCACTCTCCAAAGCCAGCCTCTATGGACGTACAGAGATCGTGAGGTTACTCCTGCAAAGAAATGATACCAATCCTGACAAAGAGGACGGATGTGGCATAACACCACTCGAGTATGCCTCCCACCAAAAATGTACGGAAGTCGTGAGGTTACTCCTGCAAAGGAAAGATGTCAACCCTGACAAGGAAGATAGACTTGGGCGAACACTACTTTGGCATGCCAGTCGTGAAGGGCGGGCAGAAATCGTCAGATTATATCTACAAAGGAAAGACGTCGACCCTGACAGGCTAGATATAGATGGCCGAAGGCCATTGTTGGTGGCTGCCGCACATGGGAAGGAGGAAGTGGCCAAACAACTGCTAGAGCGGGAAGACGTTAACCCAAACATGGCAAGCGGCAAGGGTCAAACACCGCTCACACTCGCTGCCTACTTTAACTATGAGGGGGTTGTGGGGTTGCTCCTAAAACGGAAAGACCTCAACCCCAACCTACCAATCATCGGCGGCCAAACACCTCTCTCCGTGGCCGCTCGCCGCAGACAAGAGGGAATAGTGAAGTTACTCTTGGAACGGGCAGATGTGGACCCCAACTCCCGATTCGAAGATGGCCACACACCGCTCACGTTTGCTGCCTTGTCCGGACATGCCGGAGTGGTGAGGCTGCTATTGGAACGGGAAGATATCGACCCGAACGTGCCGAGTGCGGACGGTGCAACACCGCTCAGCTTCGCCACCAGCTACGGGCATGACGAGATTGTAAACTTACTACTAGAATGGAAGGGTGGGGAAGCTGTGAAACCACAGAAAGCCTACAAAGACACAACCGCCAACCCACATAAGCTCGCGGGCGTATAATCCTATCTGTTGCCTCCGCACGACGGGTATGCTCTTTTGCGGCATCCCCAGGACCTTGCATATTTCTGAGGCCACCGCCCTGTTTCGCCCGAGCCAAATATTCTGCGGCTTGCGATACTATCTTGCGTATATCCCGGTTTTCGCCCCCACTGTATACCTGGCCCAAAAGCCTAGCCGGTAGTAGCACACAGGTGATTTATATCTGCACCTTTGATATTTGCTACCAGCCCCCGCCAAGGAGATTTCCTATGAGTTTCTGCATCTATTCTTTCCTTCAGTATTTGCGTAATTTTCTTCTTGTTTTCCTTTGCTCTTTTTCCCTTGTACATCATTCTAATCGCTTCACTCTTCAATTTTTTCTTTAGATATAATTTCATTATAGTTCTCGTGAGAATATTCATTCTATTTCTCCCTTGTTCCCTTCGCGCCTTCAATTATATCGCTCTTTTTGCTCGTCTTAGAGTACCTTTAACTCTTTTTTGTTTTGAAACGTTTGTGGTATAAGAAATGGTCATAGGCAATAAACCACTTTGTGCCAGTACTGGTATGGTATGGTACAGTGAAGTGATCGTCCAGGGACTATAACCGTAAACTATAGATATGTGTGGCGCAAGAGGGAAAAGAGCTTAAATAAGTGCACACCAGAGGAGTACTATGGGACTATATTGGCGACCTGGAATGCCGTATAGAATGCCGTATATTTATGCTCCTCCGTTACTAGGTTCGGTGTTATACTTGATCTCCCACACATTCCGGTTCATAAGTCCAATTCACAGCCTCACCCCCCCCCCCAGATATCATAGGACATTAATACCGAATCCTAGGAACCATACTAGCTGCTTTACCTTCCGCGTATAAGTCGGCGTTTTGAGCCCTTGTGGCTTTGAGCAGGGATAGATTGGTGGTATCATTCGGTTTGACGACCCCGTATGGTAATGGGAGATGAGTGCCTGTTTCCTGCACTGTGGAATTGGGTGGGTCGCATGTTTAGAGGATGAAAGCAAGGAAGGTTCGAAAGCTCGGAAAACTTGAATTGTGCTTTATTGTTACTTGATAAAATAGATCTAGGTGTCTCCCTCGGCGAGAGTGAGCTTTTGTGATCCCCTTGTTCAAGGACTCCTGACGTCAGTTTTAAACGGCGACGAGGAGACGGCAAAACCGCGACGATCAGTAAGGCAAGAAAACGACTTTAATTGTCAACGTAAGACTTTGGAAGAAGTGGGGAAGTTCTCTTGTTCTCATTTGACTCTCTCCCTCTGCGTACTTCCGTGCTAACAAAAGAAAGACAGGTTTCACAAAGGCTCCCACCATTCCTAGCCTCCGCTCTGCACAGTCCCTTTGGCCTTCCAGCACTACTTCCGACGGGTGCATTATATTTTCCCATAGATGAATTAACCTAAAGAGCATCTCCGAAACCTCTATCCGAAAGTCGAGAGACCACACTAAGTATGCGAGCAGCGTTCACAATTTCCAACAAAAAGCTGGTTGCATGGAGGCCAAGAAGTATTGAGATCGTCGGGCGGCTTTTAAAAATGCGGGGTTTCTTGGTCACAGATATGGCCGATTCATTCTGGTTCTCGCAGTGCAGGACTCAATTCTTCACACTAAAGTTTGCCGAATCCCACACCATCTGTTATAGGACTACCAGTATTTGGTTCCCACAGTAGATCACAAAAGAAGGAGAGAAATGGTTCGTTATCTGATCTGCCATCACATATTGCCTAGAATAAACTAGTGGTTCCAGCATATTATAGTGTGCGTAATATTCCAGTACCGATCTTTTCGTCTTGCTGGAAATGGTCACGCTTGCCAGTGGGCTACTACTACAGTCGATGATATAGCGACGGGTGGGGCTTGCCAAGAATCTACCGCGATCTCGTTGTGAATTGGGCCCGGCATCACAAGCAGGACATCGTGACTACTTAAGCAAGGCCCAAACAACAAACACGGGCTGTTCGGTAAGGAGGTATGGGCTAGAGTATGATACACTAAAAATGGGGCTATTGAGTTACTGCACTATTACTCTGCAGATTCTGCTATAATGTGGTCTGCAGGAACCTTGGATATCAGCTAAGAGTCTAAAGTACGCGTTACAATTTTTTCTGGTTATCTGCTCCATACAGAGAGTGAGAGGCATTTGAAGTAATTGAGGATGCATGCACTGTATCTTGTTTGATGTAAGGACAATGTTTCTTGCCTTGAGAAGTACCCCTGGGCACTCATAATTAGTCCATCCCGGTTGGGTTGGAAGATCAGAGAAATTATATTCTACCATTGAAGACCTTACGCAATCCCAACTTTTATCTCGTTTCGTAATCCGGTAAAGCTCGTTGAATTTTATAATTTTCTGCTGTATCAAATGCTTCTATGTGATGTGTTTTGACATCTATCTCCTGACCAATCACTGGGTCCCTATTCCGGAAGCCCAACCGGAAAGTGATATGGTACCTTATGGTCCTAATACACACCTGGGTCGGGGGGGTGGGGAGGGGGAGTGGCACGGGCGGAACAAGCATTATGGGCAAGCAAGGGTTGGTGACACCCAAACTTCCACCAGGTTGGAAAACCAGAAAGGTAAAAAACCAAGGTGGCGAGTTGAGTGTTTAGACAATTTCCATAGAGATATATAGTTTCCTGACTCCAGACTAATATAATTCTAGGGAATGCGATTACAACAAGTGACTATTGGCTAAGGTTTCCCCAATGGGTCAGATTTAAAGGAGGGTAATGTATCGGTACTGTATTACTCGCGGTAGTGGCGATGACCGACAGATCGTGACTGATAGCGGTATCCCTCATCTTACCGTCATAGCATCACTGACAATATCTATCAGATTATCAGCAGGTGTCACCACATCAGCCAGCGATAGGGGAAAAAAAAAGAGAGAGAATTCGTCAAAGCAGAATAACAAAAAGAATTGTGGTTACCGATTTGGCTGTAACTCACTGTTTTTGTGCCTTAGGCGGTGATTGTACTACAGTGCGTGTACGAGTAGGGTACGGCTTCCGTACTGGTACTGTACTGTTAACGTCGTACAAGCGCCAAACAGCTCCTTAGTCGTATCGAGCCCAACGGACTGAGAAACTATTCCGTTCACCAGCTATCAAATCCCTTGCGTTCAAATACTCTTAGTAAGGATACTATAGTTAGATGGACTGTAATAACACTCAAGCATGCTGGGGGAATGGTTCAATAGGTCAATCGCTATTCAGAGCTGACTCTCGGTCCTCGAGAAACAAGAAATAAACATTACCAAATCATGATTTTCAATAGGAGCACATGATAGAACATAGCGCTTTGTCCTTAGATACGCGTCGCCAAGGAATTTAATGCTCCTTGCAGTGTTACTAATCACAGGATTTAGGCGAGTTGACACGCCGCCCGACACCAGAACCACCTCCATCAGCCTGCTGTACAGTACTTGACCGACATACCCAAATCTCGCACGCCTCCCGACTAGTCCAAGTTGTTTGGGGTGACGGAGGGAGGTCAGGATCCATTGCAAGACGGATAATCGGTTAGCGGAGCAAAATACTGCGCGAGATGGATCCCGCCTTAGGGAGAAGGCGGGTCAAGACCGACATGGCAGACAATGGCCACCGAACACCACTCTACTGGGCCGCAAAGGGAGGACATGAGGAAGCGGTCAGGCTGCTGTTGGGGCAGAAGGATGTCAACCCTAACAGCCAGGACAGATCTGGGAAAACACCACTCTCGATTGCCAGCTTCCAAGGGCATACGGAAACTGTGAGATTACTCCTCCAACAGGAAGAAGTCAACCCTAATAGTCAGGACAGCGGCGACCGAACACCGCTCCACGAAGCCAGCCGCCACGGACATACAGAAATCGCGAGGTTGCTCCCGCAAAGGAAAGATACCGACCCTGACAAAATGGATGAATACGGCAAGACACCACTGGCGCATTCCTACCACCGAAGACATGAAATCGCGAGGTTACTACTGCAAAGGAAAGATGTCAATCCTGACAGGGAAGGCAGAGATGGCCGAACACTACTCTGGTATGCCAGCCGCGAAGGACTCTCATACATCATCAGATTCTTTCTGCAAAGGAAAGACTTCGATCTCGATAGGGCAGATATAGATGGCCAAACTCCATTGTCGGTGGCCGTCGAATATGGGAAGGAGGAAGTGGTAAAACTACTGCTAGAACGGGAGGACGTTAACCCAAACATGACAAATAACGAGGGTGGGACACCGCTCACACTCGCTGCCCGCTCCGACCGTGGGGGAGTTGTGAGGTTGCTCCTAAAACGGAAAGATCTCAACCCCAACCTACCAATTATCGACGGGCAAACCCCTCTCGCCGCGGCCGCTCGCCGCAGACAAGAGGGAATAGTGGAATTACTCTTGGAACGGGCAGATGTCGACCCTAACTCGCGATGCGAAGATGGACACACACCACTCACATTCGCCGCCTTGTCCGGGGATGACGGGGTGGTCAAGCTGCTATTGGGGCGGGAAGATATCGACTTGAACATGCCAAGTGCTGACGGTAGAACACCGATCGCCTTCGCCGGCGACAATGGGCACGAGGGGATTGTGGACTTACTACTGGAATGGAAGGGTAGGGGAGGGGAGAAATCACAGCAAGCCTACTAAGCCACAACCTCCTATCCACCTAAGCCCGTGAACGTACAATCCTATCTGTTGCCTCTGCACGACGGGCATACGGCCCTTTCGCAGCACCCCCAGGACCTTGCACATATCTAACGCTGCCCCACTCTGCCTCAATCTGACCTACAGCAGTTTGCAATATTATCTCGCGCATATCTCGGTCTGTATTTCTGCTCCGGACCTGTCCCGAGAGTCCAACCGGAAGCAGCACACACTTGACTCCATTCTACCTCTTTTGATATTTGCTACTAGCTCCCGGGAGGGACACTTACTATTCCTTTCTGCATCTATTCCTTCCTTTAGTATTTGCGCAGTTCTTATTTTTCATCTTTTTCCTTCCCCCTTTTTCCTCTTGCATCACTCTAATCGCTCGACTCTCCAATTTTTCCCTTATACCTAATTTCGTTATGGTTCGGGTGGGAATATTCAGTCTGTTTCTCCCCCGTTCTATTCACGCGTTCAATTTTATCACTCCTTCTACCCGCCTTAGGGAACCTTTTACTTTTTTCTTTTGCAACAATTACGGTGTAAGAAATTATCATAGGAAAGAACCACTATGCGCTAGTGCCGGTACGGTACGTTGAGGCGATCATCCAGGGATTGTAACCGAAAACTGTAGATATATGTGGCACAAGAGGAAAAGGAGGTTAAATAAGTGCACACCAGGGGAGTGCTATGAGACGATACCGGCGACTGAGAATACCGTATATGGCTGGTAAACTCGACCCGCCGCTGTTGCCTCTGGCAGCTATGATACTCTCCCCAGAAAAGCGCTCCCACCACATTGCGGGGCCAAGAGAGGTTACTCAAAGGTTATCCAAGCAACCGTAGCAACAATTTTACATGGATGAGTTTACTGATCACGAAATACTAATAAATTCTTGGATTTACAAAGAAAATAGATAGAAAATGCTAGGAACGTGGGAAAGTATTTCCAAATATAGTATAGTGGAAGTCAAGACAGCATTTCTGCTCATGTGTCAATTAAAGACCTAGCCCGCATTGATGGCATTTCCACCGTGATAGAGGAATACTTATTCTGCTACTATTATACTAGCTCATGATTCCTCCGTTATTTTCCATTTGCGAAAAAGAAAAAAAAAACATGGGATGGGAGACCTATCGCCTTGCTGTCGATAAAAGCCTCGTAGATGTCGGGGCGGTGGGAGCACTGTAAAAGTTGAATATTCATGCTCCTCCGTCACTAGGTTCGGTGTTGTTGTACTTGATATCTCATTCATTCTAGTTCGTGGCTCCAATCCTCAGCCTCACCTTCCCAGATATCATAGGACGCTAGTGCTGAGTCCTAGGAACCACAATACGGTAGCTTCTTTAGCTTTGAGCAGTGATAGATTGGTGGTATCACTTGGTTCAACGACCTCAAGTGCTGTAATGAGAGATAAGTGCTTGTTTCCTGCGCTGTGGAGTGGGGTCGCATGTTTAGGGGATGAAAGCGAGGAAGGTTAGAAAGGTTAGAAAGATTGAATTGTGCTTTATTATTGGTTGATAAGGTCGATTTAGGTGTCTCTCGGGGCGAGTGACCTTTTGTAATCATGTGTTTATGAACTTCCGACTTCCATTTTGTCTGTCTGAGGTGTTAAACGGCCACGCCGAAACGGTAAAACGGCGAAACCGCGACGATCGGTAAGGTACGAAAACGGCCTCGATCGCCAGCGCAGGGCTTTGGGAGGAGTGGGGAAGTTGGCATGTTTTCATTCATATCTCTCAGCACCGTCACTTAACACTACTAAGTTGAACGCTAAAAGCAGGCGCATATATAAATCACGGAAAATGCATCTCCCCCCTTCCATCGATGACCGCACATATATACTCTTATCCACTCAAGTCTCCCTTTCCTCTGCGCACTCCCGTGCTAACAAAAGAAAGACAGGCTTCATAAAGACTCCCCCTTTTCTTGGACTCCCCTCCGCAGTCCCTTTGACTCTCCCGGACTACTTCCGGCTGGCACATGATTTCCTTCTTACGGATACACTATTTCCTTCCAGGGATACGTTAACCCAAAAAGCATCTCCAAACTCTCTACCCAAACGACAAAAGAACATCCCGCGCAAGCGAGCAATGCCCACGATTTTCAATAATAGGCTGGTTGGATGGGGGCAAAGAAGTGTTAAGATTCTCAGGCCACCCCTAAAAACAGAGCGGGTAGGGATTTCTTGGTCACAGACATCCTTGACTCATTGCGGTTCTCATAGCATAGGATTCTATTTTTCACACTAAAGTTTGCCAAATCCCACACCTCCGTTTATAAGACTATTTGGTCCCCACAGCAGATCACGAAGAAGGAGAGAAATGGTTCGTCATCTGAACTGCCATCACGTTGCCTAGAATAACCTAGTTTCTGTTGGTTCTTGTATATTATGGGTGTGCGCAGTTCTCTAGTGCGGGTATATTCGGTTTACCGGAAATGGGCATGCTTGGGCCACTGCGACTGTCAATGGCATAGCGACTCGTTTGGTTTGCCCAAAATCTATCGTAATATTGTTGGGAATTGGGCCGGGCCTTACGGATAGGACATCGTGGCTACTTAGGCAAGGCCCCAACGAACGCGTGCTGTTTGGTAAGGAGACATGAACCAGAGTACAGCAAAATGGGGGCCGTTGAGCCACCATACCATTACTCCATGGGTTCTGCTATAATGCGCTCCAGAGGAACCTTGGGAAGTACCTAAGGGTCTGAATACACGGTACAATTTTTTCCGCTCTATACAGAGAATGAGAGGCATATGAAGTATCATAATCGAGGCTGCTTGCACCGTATCTTGTTGATGTAAGGGCAAAATTTCCTGTCTTGTCTTGGGGGGGTACTCGTACAGTACTGTACTCTGGGGATGCGAGAGGGCACCCATCATTACCGTAGTCCGTCCTGTATTCCACCGTAGAAGTAGAAGACCTTGCGCAATCTGTCCATTCATCCCGTTTCATAATCCAATAAAACTGCTCGGATTTTATAATTCTCCGCCGTGTCAAAGGCTTCTATTTGATGTGTTTTGACATCTCCAGACCAATCACCTGCCGAGTACCCGATTCCGGAACGCGACCGCAAAGCGTTACGGTACCTTACGCTCCAAATACTCGAGTAGACGCCTGGGTCAGGGGTGTAAGTATCGGTCTAGTGCAGCCAGAACAAGTACAGTACCGTATTCTCGGCAAACTAGGGTTGGCGATTCTTGAACTTCCGTCTGATCGGAAAACAAGAAAAATCTGGGAACGTAGGATGTATTTCTATTCATCTTTGACAAATCTCGGAAATTGACCAGGACTGCGAAGAACTTGGTAGGATGGGATATGGGACAACGGATATGACTATCATAATATTTGCTTTCCACAAACAATACCAAGGATCGATCAACTTCGCCTTTTCACCAAAGACGCTATTTGGAACTGGCAGCCAGATCTTGGGGAACAAGAAACAGGCATTACCGGTACCAACTCACGAATTCCAACAGAGGCACATAACAGAACATATCGATCGCTCTGCCCTCAGACGGCTATGTTTTTTTGACTCAGGATGCACTTTCACTGACCAATCGAGAGCGGGAGAGGTTCTTGCCTAGCAGTAGTTGGAGATGTGTTGGCGCCAAGTGCATTTTACCCTGATGCATTGTTACTAATAACAGAATTTAGAGGAGTTGAATTTCCGCCTAACACTAGAACCACCTCCATCAGCCTACTACTATTGATCGACATACCTAAAGCTCACACGCATCCCAACTAGTCCAAGTTGTTTGGGGTGACAGAGGGAGGTCAGGATCTATTGCAAGGCGGATAATCGACTAGCAGAGCAAAATACTGCGTGAGATGGATCCTGCGTTAGGGAGAAGGCACGTCAAGGCCGACATGGAAGACGACTACCACAGAACACCACTCTACTGGGCCGCAGAGGCAGGGTATGAGGAAGTCGTCAGGCTATTGTTGGAACAGAAAGATGTCAACCCTGACAGCCGGGACGGATACGGCAGGATACCACTCTGGATTGCCAGCTTCCTGGGGTATACGGAAACAGTGAGGTTGTTCCTCCACCGGAAAGGTGTCAACCCTAACATTCGAGTCGGCCGCCAGGGAACGCCACTCTGCGAAGACAGCTCCATGGGACATACAGGTCTCGTGAGGTTGCTCCTGCAAAGGAAAGATATCAATCCCGACAAAGAAGACGCATATGGCAGAACACCACTCGAACTCGCCTGCACCCGGGGGCACGGGGAAATCATGAGG
Organism: Tuber melanosporum; assembly: GCF_000151645.1. Classification (NCBI taxonomy): domain Eukaryota; kingdom Fungi; phylum Ascomycota; class Pezizomycetes; order Pezizales; family Tuberaceae; genus Tuber; species Tuber melanosporum. The sequence continues at coordinate 776,607 of NW_003298997.1, forward strand.
TTACTACTGCAGAGGAAAGATGTCAACCCTGACAAGGAAGACAGTGATGGCCGAACTCTGCTCTGGCATGCTAGCCGCGGAGGGCGCACAGGAATCGTCAGATTATTCCTGCAAAGCAAAGAGGTTGATCCCGATAGGCCAGATATGTGTGGCCAAAGCCCACTATCGGCGGCTGCCGAACATCGAAAGGAGGGAGTGGTCAAGCTACTGCTGGAACGGGAAGACGTTAACCCAAACATGAGAAGCAACGAAGGGCAAACACCGCTCACACTCGCGGCCCGCTCCGGCCATCGGGGGGTTGTGAGGTTGCTCCTAAAACGGAAAGATCTCAACCCCAACCTACCAAATTATCGACGGGCAAACCCCTCTCGCCTCGGCCGTTCGCCGCAGACAAGAGGGAATAGTGGAATTACTCTTGGAACGGGCAGATGTCGACCCTAACTCCCGATCCGGAGATGGCCATACACCGCTCACGTTTGCCGCCTTGTCCGGATATTACAGAGTGGTCAAGCTGCTATTGGAACAGGAAGACATTGACCCGAAAATACCGAGTGCGGACGGCACGACACCGCTCACCTTTGCCGCCAACTACGGGCGTAAGGGGATTGTGAATCGGCTTCTGGAGTGGATGGGTCGGGAGGCTGTGTGACCAGGGCAAGCTTATAATGCCGCAGCCCCCAAGTCACTTGTGCCCGTGGACATAGAAACACATTCACTGCCTCTGCACTCCGGGAATGCGGCGCTTTCGCGGTGTCCCGCGGAACATTCACAATTCTGGAGCCGCTGCATTTTGTCTGGGTCTTGTCTGACTTTCTGCGGTTTACGATACGATAATTTACTATAGCTCATGTCCTGGTCTTTGCTTCCGCTCTGGACCGCAAAGTCCGGGCCGACCGGGAGCACACCTGATTTATTTCTTCCTTCTGTATTTGCGCACGGATCTTTTTTCTTTCTTTTTCCCTCTCTCTTTTCTTCCCCCCGCGCGTCACTCTAAGCATTTCGTCCTTCAAGTTTTTCCCTTGATATAGTTTCATCATAGTTCTCGTGGCAATATCCCAGTCTGCTTCTCCATGCTCTTTTTTCTCGCCTTGGCGTGCTTTTAGCTTTTATGTTTCGCAACCATTGGTTTTTAAGAAATTTCTGGTGGAAGGAAATATTTCACGCTATTGCCAGCATGACACGGTGAGGTGATTGTCCAGGGACAATAATCGAACGAGATAGATAAGTATGGCGAAAGAGGGGGGGAAATCTCTTGATGAGCGTGCAACGTGCTATGGCACGATGTTGGTGACTTGTGATGCCGTAGGTTGTGGGTGAGCTCGACCCACCGGTAATCTCTCTATGGTAGCTACTCGCCCTAGCAAAGAGCACGTACAGCACGACTGGATCGGCTACTTAGGGAAAACCCAATTGCTCGTAACAACAATTTCCAAGATTTACAAAGAAAATAGGTAGCGTAAGGAAGGTTCTAAGGAATTTTCTGATAATTTTATAATAGAAACCACGACCAAAGAAATTCCGTTTATCTGTCCAGACGAGGCTAGGCCATCATCATTGATGGTTCATAATTTTTTTCTTCCTTTCCATTTACGAATAAAATCAAAAGTCCATGCGAGGCCCACTATGAATTGGCCAGTGAGGGGCCCGGTAGACGCCAGATTGGCAGGAGTACTTGTGAGGGTTGAATATTTCCCTCACTAGGTCTGGCGCTGTACAGTACAGTACTCCTCTGGTACTGTAGATGAGCACTCTCCCATTTCACACCACAACTCCAATCCATAGCCTCACCTCCCGAGCCGCGACACGATACCAATCCCGATTCCCGAGAAACAGCACAAGCATCCCTTCCATCATTGCAGAGTATATCGGGATTTTGTTGACGATATCATTTAATTCAAATACCCAAAGTGCCGGGAATGAACCGTGGGCGCGTGTTTATTGAACCGTGGAGTAGGACCCCTTGTTTTAGAGGACCGAGGTAAGGAAGGTCTGCAAGGCTTGAAAATTCGAATTGTCCCTTATTATTATTGCTTGGTGAGGTGGATTTGGGTATTCGCATGAGCGAATAAGCTTAGATGTGCTGGGGGAGAAATTTAGTATTTTGTAACCAACCCTAACGACTTCGATAACTCTTAGAGCAACTTGAGGAAAGGGCCTAATGACCGAGGATAATATAGAGAACAGCGATGACTCCACCTACCATTAGAAAATACCTGTTCTCGCCTCTAGCCCTTAAAAAACAACTACCGCACCGGTATACCCCTCCAAGCCTAGTGGGTGTGAATATTTTCTACTTATACAAGTACAATAAGTTAAAACAAAAATAAGGTAAAACAAAAAATTATTAAAGGGGTGATATTGTATCCATAAAAGGAAACCCAGGACTAGTGCCGTCCGACTGCCGTCACCCCGTCCAGTCCGTCCAAAGACGAGGCATTGTCGTCTTCCGTCGTCCTGACCCCGTCTAGGATGGACTGGACGACTGGAAGCGCTGACCGTGAGTAGGTGACAGAGCATTACTATTACTCAAAGTAGGGCTTTGTCGTTACTAAATGATTATACCTTTGACTCCTGGTGCCTTTTCACAGGCCAATCAGTGTTGCAGCTTCTAGATCGACGTTGGTCGATTGAGATAGATTGTGGAAGTTTCGGGAGTCTGGCGAAGAGTTCCGATGTTCGATAGATCAGTATGGAGGTTGAGAGATTGATGGGAGATTCTCCGGACATCTCTTTCCTTTGTTATCACGGGAGTGTATGGAGGAAAGGGTAGCATGCTTGGAGTGATACGGATAGGTGTGGCGATTCATGATAATGATGGAGATACGTTGTTTATGTTTTACTTATACACCTGTCTTTACCGTTAGTTTAGAAAAAAGAGAGCGAAGCTGTTTTTATTCTTACCATACGCTTTTGTGCACGTCCTACTACCACAGCCCCCACATAGTCCTTTACTCGAGTACTGTTTTTTCCCACCGCTGCGCAAGTCAGTCGTTGACTGTTATACTCCTCCGTCATAAGAATCAGAACGTCAGAAAGTCTTCGCTTAGTGGCAGTTCCAGATACCTTGGCGCCAAGGCATTTGATATTTATTGAGTACCGGTAGGCATGTGCCACAAATCCTGGATGGCACTACAAGGCTAATTGGCATCGCAAGCACCTAGCGCCGGAACCACTTCGACCAACCTATCGTATGATACCTGGCCGACATCTGCATTTCTGACACGTCCCGACTAGTCCGGGTTATTTGGAGTGACGAAGGCCATTCAGGCTAGTTGAATAGCGGGACAAGATACTGCGAGTGATGGATCGGGCCTTAGCAAGAAGGCGGGTTAAGGTTGACCTTGCGGACGATGGTCACCAAACACCACTCCATTGGGCGGCGAGGAAAGGACACGAGGAAGTTGTCAAGCTGCTGTTAGAGCAGAAAGATGTCAACCCGGACATCCGGAGCAGACATGGGAGAGCACCACTCTTGATTGCAAGCCTCGAAGGGCATACGGAAACCGTCAGGTTACTCCTCCAGCGGGAAGATGTCAACCCTAATAGTCAAGATAGCGGCGGCCAAACTCCACTCTGCGGAGCTAGCTTCGATGGACGTACAGAAGTCGTCAGGTTACTCTTAAAAAGGAAAGATACCAACCCTAACAAAGAGGACGGATGTGGCTTAACCCCACTCGGGAATGCTTACCACCAAAACCAAAAGGAAATCGTGAGATTACTCCTGCGGAGGAACGATGTCGACCCTAACAGGGAAGACAGATATGGCCGAACACTACTCTGGTATGCCAGCCGCGAAGGGCGGGCAGAATTCGTCAGATTATTTCTGCAAAGGAAAGACGTCGACCCCAACAGGCCGGATATGTCTGGTCGGAGGCCATTGTTGTTGGCTGCCGGACTTAAGCGGTGGGGAGCGGTCAAGCTACTGCTAGGACGGGAAGACGTTAACCCAAATGTGACAAGTACTGACGGTCAAACACCGCTCATAATCGCTGCCAAATGGGGCTCTCGGAGGGTTGTGGGGTTGCTGCTAAAACGGAAAGATCTCAACCCAAACTTACCAATTATTCACGGGCAAACACCTCTCGCTTGGGCCGCTCGCCGCAGAAGGGAGGAGATCGTGGAATTACTCTTGGAGCGAGAAGATGTCGACCCTAACTTCCGATGCGAAGATGGACACACACCGCTCACCTTCGCTGCCTTGTCCGGACATGACGGACTGGTCAAGCTGCTATTAGGAAGGGAAGATATCGACCCGGACATGCCAAGTGCGGACGGTTTAACACCGCTCACCTTCGCCGCCGACGGTGGGCATGTAGGGATTGTGAACTTACTACTGGAATGGAAGGGCAGGGGAGCGATGAAACCACAGCAAACTTAAAAAGCCACAACCTCCAATCCGCCCATGACCGTGGACATATAACCCTATCCGTTTCTTCTACACGATGGGCATACGGCTATTTTGCGGCATCCCGAGGACATTGCATATATCTAACACTGCCCCCTTTTGTCTAAACCCGACCTTCTGAGGTTCGCAATACTATCTTGTTCATATCTCGGTCTTCGCTTCCACTCTGGGCCAGGGCCACGAGTGCAGCTGGAAGCGGTACACACTTGATTTATATCCTCGTCCATTGATATTTGCTACTAGCTCCCGCGGCATTTCCTGTGCCTCTCTGCATTTGTCCTTTCCTTCGCTATTCCTGCGGTTTTTTTCTTTTTTTCTCCTTTCCTCTTTTTTCCTCTTCCATGACTCTAATCGTTTCACTCTTCAATTTTTTCTTTAGTCATAATTTTAGTATAGTTGTGAGAATATTTATTCCGTTTTCCCCTTGTTCTATTTACGCGTCCAATTTCCTCGCTCTTTTTCCCCTTCCTTATAGAAGCTTTCACTTTTGTCTTTTGAAACAATTGCGGTGTAAGCAATTGTTATAGAAAGACAAAACCACTTCGTGATAGTGCCGCTATGGCACGCGAGGCGATTTTCTAGGGACCGTAATCGAAAGCCATAGATATGTGTGGTGTAAGAGGGAAAAGAACCTAAATAAGTGCTCAGCAAAAGAGTGCCTTGGGATGATATTGGCGACTTGGAATGCTGTATTTTTTGGGTTGACTCGACCCGCGGCTATCATCTCTATCGTAGCTATCATATTCGCCCCAGAAATCCGCTCTCACCATAAGGTCGGGCCAACAGAGGCTACTCAAGCAGTACTCAATCGGCCGTGGAAACAATTTCCCAAAAGTTTACCTATTACGCGACATTAATAAATTTTTAGATCTTCAAAGAAAACGGATAAAAATGCAAGGAAAGTGAGAGGGGATTTTCATACGTAGTGGAAATCACAAAAGCAATTCCACGAACGTATCAAACAACGGCTTGTCCCGGATTGACGTCTACACCACGGCTGAGGAATCTCTATTCTGCTATCACCAAGCTAGACCGTGACCTTTTCTTTCTGTTACATTTACCGAAGAAATAATAATCCCACCAATGCGAGACCCGCGGGCGCATCGGTTAATGGGGGCCTGGTAGTTGTCCAACTGGCGGGAGTATGATACTGTAAACGTTGAATATTTCTGCTTTCTTGTCACTACTACATTATAAGTTTGTTGTTGCTGTATGATAATGCACCCCCGCATACCCCAGTCCACAGCCCTAAACTAAAGCCCCGCTTCTCCGGATGCTTCGGGACGGTGATCCTATGTCCCGGGGACCGCACGGGCTGCTTTTTCTTCCGCGCATTAATTGGAATTTGGAGTCATTGTATCCATGCGCTCATCGATTTGGAAAAAAAACACCAATGATATCGTTCGTCTCCATGTAGCGCGGTAATAGGCGACGGACACCTGCCCATGTTTGTTGCACTGTGGAGCGCGATCGCGTCTTTGGAGGATGGGAATAAGGAAGGTCTGCGGGGTTGGAGAGCTCGAATTGTGGTGGTTTATTATTGCTTGATGAGGTGGGTTCAAGGTGTTGGAGGTATCCGCACAAGCGCGTTCGTGTGGTACCAGTTGCCTCAGTTGAATGCGCTAGCATTGGAAACTTTCTTCCCTTTGTTCTCTTATTCCGTACTTCATTTCTTATGCTTTCCCCTCCACTGAACAACCAACAAAAACCCTCTCCTAATACTATTACTCTTGTGTTCTTTGGGTCCTTTTTGTGGTGACTTGACGGAAATTGTTCGGGCATCCTGATAACTTTGTGCCATATTCGGAATGGAATGGGACAAATGGAATGGAGCGGAATGGGTGGAATGTGGGATGTAACTTGTCATAAGGACCCACGGCCATCGATTAGGTTGTGCTCTTTGCTATCAATAATTATGGTCTGCTTTGGTATCAAGGAAGAGAAATCCCGCTTTTGAAAAGTGAATAACGCTCTCTCACCCTCACTCATCGTTTCTCTCTCGCGCACGCCCTCTCTCTGGCATAATAAAAAGCTCTCCACCAAACCCTATTCGCTACCCCACTCTCCCCCTCAATTCCATGCAACCTGCGGTCTGATCATTTCCCCATTCCCAAATTCAGATCACATTGAGGACGGGGGACCTTTTGTGACCCTAAACTCTGGAATTCCCGAGTTCGATTTTGTGTGAATGGGTTCTCGCGTGGGGACAAACAACTTCTAAGATCGTCAGGCAGCCTCTGGAAATAGGATGGATCAATTTCTTGGTCACAGATACAGTTGACTTGTCATGGCTCTCACAGCGTAGGGTTCGTTATTGAGACTGGAGCTCGCCGAATCCCACCGCCGGTTCTAAGAGAATACATATGATCTCCATAGTAAATCACAGGGTGAAAACTTTTGTCATTTAAACTGGGATCACATATTGCCTAGAATATACTAGTTTCCGGGAAGACGTTATCCCAAACATGACGATCAATAAGGGTCAGACACTGCTCACACTCGTCGCCCTCCGGGGCCGTCAGAGGGTTGTGGGGTTGCTGCTGAAACGGGGGGATCTCAACTCAAACCTACCAATCATTCACGGGAAAACACCTCTCGCCTCGGGAGCTTGTAGAAGAGGAGAGGAGGTCGTGAAATTAATCTTGGATTGGGCGGATATCGACCCCAACTTCTAATGTGAAGATGGACATACACTACTCACTTTCGCTGCCTTGTCCAGAACAGACGGAGTGGTCGGGCTGCTATTGGGGCCGGAAGATATCTACCGGGACATGCCAAGTGTTGACAGTTTAACACCGCTCACCTTCGCCGCCAACTGTGGGCATGTGGGGATTTTGAACTAACCTCTGGAATGGAAGGGTGAGAAGGGCGAAGGAGAGGTGAAACCACAGCAAACCTACAAAGCCACTGCCGCCAATCCAATTAAACCCTTGGACGTATGATCCCATCCTTTGCCTCTGCACGACGGGCATATGGCTCTTTTGCTGCACCCCCAGGACCTTGCATATTTCTAAAGCTGCCGTATTTTGTCCGAACCCGACCTTCTGCAGTTTGAAATTCTATCCCGCGCATACCTCGGTCTTTGCTTCCAGTCCGGACCTGGCTCGCTAGAGCAGCGGGAAGCAGTACACACTTGATTTATATTCTCATCCACTGATATTTGCTATCAGCTCCTGCGAAGGACATTGTGCTTTTCTGCATCTATTTTTTCCTTCACTATTCGGACGGTTCTTTTCTTTTCTTTTTTCCCTTTCCTCCTTTCTCCTCATACATCAATCCAATCGTTTCGCTCTTCAAACTTCTCTTTAGATATAATTTTAGTATAGTTCTTGTGGGAATATTTGGTTTGTTTCCCCTTGTCTCTTTACGGTTTCAATTTCTTCGCTCTTTTTCCAACCTTCGAGAGACTTTTCCCTTTTTTTTCGCGAAAATCGCGGTGCAAGAAATTGGCATAGGAAAGAAACTACTTTGTGTTTGTGCCGGATGGTACAGCGAGGTGATCGTCCAGAGATTATAATCGAAAACTATACTCGAGTATAGGTTCCTCTCGCCCCGGATTTATCGCCATTTATCGGGGAGGTTCCCCAGACACCCCCCCCCCTTATTGTCATAAGACTAGGCAAGGGAATGGGGACATGCACGGGGGAAAAATATATATAAATAGTATCCACGGGAGGGTCAGGATGATTTTGCTATATTTTTTATATGTGCTTCCCTCTTTACTGTCGGTTTGGGAGAGTGCTAAACAAGGAAACGAAGTCTATCGCCACACAATTCTTATAACTATTTTATATAAATCAATTTTTATTTGGTTCCGCTCACGATACTACCATTCTATCTGTATTGGTCGGGGGCCCTATGAAAAGAGTGGTGTTGCCGGGAAGAAGAATATTATAAAATTGTGGATGTTCAGATGCCCGGACCACCAAATTTTTAACTACTGGCCAAGATCATCCAAAAGTTAGAGAAACTAGGCCAATGGTCTAAAGACAGGAAAAAGGTAATTATCAAGCTATTTTAAGTGGCGGTCACACCTCTTCCAGATGTTTTTGGACTTCACCTTTCAGCTGCATACATTTCCAGATCCACTTGCCATTACTGAGTGAGAGAATCATGACGAAACCTAGATGAATTGACTTGGACACTAGCAATTGCTGCAGGGTGTCAAGAAGGAAAGAAAATCCCGATCAACTTCGTGGGTTGAGGATTTTACTCACGTGGGCATCTTAGGAATATGGGACATCTTTTACGAACAATTTTGCGGTGTGACCGTATATCCTGAAAAATCACGGCGGAACCCAACCGTAAACCCAGCTACAAAGTGATACCTTATGGTCCTAATACACACCTCGGTTAAGGGGGAAGTATATAGTACAACCGGAATAGACATTCTCATCAAGCAAGAGTTAGTAATCCCCGAAACCCCATCCGATTCAAAAACACGAAAAATCTGGGACGTGAGATGTATTTCTTTGTATCTTTGAAAGTTTTTAGTACTGCGGAAGGCTTGATAGAGTTAGGATCTGAGACAACAGGTGCGACTATACTATCGTAGTAACATTTGTTTTCCATATGCTATACTAAAGGTCAATTAACTTATCCTTTTCGGCAAAGATTGCAACATCATTTTATTTGGTGGTAAGTCAAGAGGGAAGGGGTAAGACCGATGGGACGAGTTCAGCGTTCAACCATTTCAGATAGTGTTATAAATTTATAGTTTCCCAACTCCCGACTAGCGTAATTCTAAGAAGTGCCTCTACTGCGAGTGACTATTGGCTAGATCTCTCCAATTAATTACATCTAAACAACAGGAATAAGTTCTCTACTTCTTGCGGAGGGGGAAATAGTAGAACCTCAGATCTTGACTGATATTCATCATTTCGTTATCATAACACAAAAGTGGATATCACCGAATCGTCCCACGATAGAAGGGATCGTCAACTCGTCAAGGTAGCATAATAAAAAAACAAAAGTATCTGTTACCGATTTGTCCCTCGCTTGTTTTCGTCGTGCCCTAGGTGGAGGCTGTAAGGCACACATTTCACAACGGTACTGCAGACGCCGTATGGGCACCAGACAGCCCCTTAGCCATACCAAGTCCAATAGACTGAGAAACTATTCCGCTCACACGATCCCTTGCGTTAAGACATTCGTAGCAAAGATACCATAGTTAAACAGTAATATAGTGACACTCGGGCGGGGTGGGGATATCTTTCGATAAGTCAACCCCGATTAGGAACCAACGGCCAGTCATTGAGGAACAAGAAACAAACATTATCAAGCCATGCTTGCCAACCGGTGCATGATTTATAACGGGATAGCGCTTTGTCCTCAGACAGCTATATGCTCGAGTAGCAGCTAAGTTTTGTATATTATACTATGAGAGCAAGTGATGTTCGACTAGCCGTGGGGGTCAAGGCTGAATTGGATAGCCACCATACCCAATTGAGTGGTTATCATACCCAATCCCATACATTTACCCCTGCTTGCCAAACATCGTTGGCGCCAAGGCCCTTGGGGCTGATTGAAGTGTTAGTAATCACGGAGGTCTGGCTGACACCACCGCACAACACCAGAACCTCCTCCAACAGCCTGCCGCACCTGGCCGACATATATACCTAAATCTCGCACGGATACCAGCTAGTCCGAGTTATTTGAGGTGACGGAGGCAAATCAGGATCCATTATAAGGCGGATAATCGACTAGCGGAGAACAATACTACGTGCGATGAATCCGGCCTTAGGAAGAAGGAATGTCAAGACCGACATGGCAGACAATTACCACCGAACACCACTCTATTGGGCCGTAGTGGGAGGACACGAGGAGGTTGTCAAGGTGCTGTTGGAGCGAAAAGATGTCAACCCTGACAGCCAGGACAGATCTGGGAGAACACCATTCTGTGTTGCTAGCTACTGGGGGTATACGGAAACCGTGAAGTTACTCCTCGAGCAGAAAGATGTCAATCCTAACAGCCAATGTGGCGGCGGCCGAATACCACTCTGCGAGGCCAGCCTTTGTGGACGTACGGAAATCGTGAGGTTACTCCTGAAAAGGGAAGATACCAACCCTAACAAACATGACGGATATGGCATGACACCACTCGGGTATGCCTACGACCAGAGACATGAGGAAATCGTGAGATTACTACTGCAAAGGAAAGATGTCAACCTTGGCAAAGAAGACAGATATGGCCGAACACTACTCTGGCGTGCTAGCTATGAAGGGCGGGCAGAGGTTGTACGATTATTTCTACAAAGGAGGGACGTTGACCCCGATAGGCCAGATATGTGTGGCCAAAGGCCATTGTTGGTGGCTGCCGAACATGAGAAGGAGGAAGTGGTTAGGCTACTGCTAGAACGGGGAGACGTTGATCCAAACATGGCAAGCAACGAGGGCCGAACACCGCTCGCACTCGCTGCCAACTTTGGCTATGAGGGGGTTGTGGGTTTGCTGCTGAAACGGGGGGATCTCAACCCCAACCTACCAATCACTGACGGCCAGACACCTCTCGCCTCGGCCGCTCGCCACAGACGAGAGGGGATCGTGAAATTACTGTTGGAACGGGTAGATGTTGACCCTAACTTCCGATGCGAAGATGGCCACACATCGCTCACCTTCGCTGCCTTGTACGGATATGACGGCGTGGTCAAGCTGCTACTGGGACGGGAAGATATAGACCCGAACATGCCAAGTGCGGGCGGTGTAACGCCGCTCATGTTCGCCACCAACTACGGGCATGAGGGGATTGTAAATTTGCTACTGGGACGGAAGGGTGGAGACGCGGTAAAACTACCGCAAGCTTACGGCGACACAAACGCCAATCCACATAAGCCGGCGGACGTGTAAGCATATCCTCTACCTCTACACCACTATCATGCGGCGCTTTCGCGGTATTCCCGTCATTGTTTCCGCTCCGGACCTGACCGGAAAGTCTCGCTACAGGAGGCACACGCTCGGTTTATATATGCATCCTTCGAGCTTTGGTACTGGCTCCCGCGAGGGACATTTCCTGAGATTTTTTTGCATCTATTCCTTCCTTCAGTAGCTGCGCAGTTTTTATTTTCTTCGTTTTCCTTTCCTCGTTTGCTCTCTGCGTCTCGCTCTAATCGTTTCGTCCTTCAACCTTTATTTAGATATGGTTTCACTATAGGTCGCCTAGAACTTCTCAATCTATTTCTCCCTTTTGCTATTTTCGCACTTGATTTCATGGCCCCCTTCCCGCCTTAGCGCACCTTTCACTAGTGATGGCCACGATCAGATCATGATCGATCACTCTATCTATATATGTATAATAATAATATTATACCTATATCCATCTTGGAAATCATGTGATATCACCTATTTATATAAACACTCTCTACGCCGCACACTCGATAACATATCCTCGACAACACACTCTACTATTGATTCTTTAACACGCTTTACCTCCCACCTCCCTGGCCTAAAATGTCCTCGCTCTCATAGTCTCCTACGATATGCCGGGCGTCATAGTTGGTGCCCGTACGCTTCGAAATATCCCACAACATCTACACTTCTTGCCCGTTTCCGAACGCGTCGTGGAAGGCTATCACCTCCCGAGTGCGACCATAAGGATCCTGTCGGTTAACTAATGACAAACAGCTGACCCGCAATAAGGAAGTGATCTGAACCGAGTCCATTCATGGGGTGCTATCTGTCCATAGGTGCCTTCTGGTAGTCCGATGGCTATTCCTGTCGCTATCATTGCCTGCCCGTTGGCAGGTATCTTGGTTTCTTTGTTGGTATACAGGTCATGTCCTGCTGCCCCTTTGGAACCCTTGGTAGGCACTTTTGCCCCTTGGTCCAGCTTTTGTATCCGGACTCTCTTATCTTGTCACATCTCGGCGAAATTTGCATGCAAAGTTTCTTCTTCTGCTTCCCGTATTGGTGTCAAATAGACCACAGGTGAACTGTTGAGACATCATGTCGCACACAGTTCGCTGGTAAAGGTCATCTTATTCCTGTTCCAATTGATTGTCGGGTTATGTTTTCGTAACCATGGTATTCCTAGGACTATTTCATAGTTCTTGAGATCTCCTACCTGAAAGGTTGCTGTTTCCCTACATCTGTCAATGTCCATAGGTACTGTCACTGTATAGGCTATAGGACCCATTGCACTTGGTTTTCCATCTGCTAGGTAGACCTGTCTCGCTTTCTTTGCTTTCTTGGTATGGAGGCTGTATTTGTTGCAGAATTCCTTGTCAATGAAATCTTCGGTAGCCCCCGACTCAAGCATTGCATATATTGTTGTTTCTTCGTGCTTTTCATTGTGTATTCTCGTTTTGATCATCACATGATCTCTGTCTTCTTCTCCCCTTTGCCTGTGTAAAGCTATGTAGTAGTTCGCTAACTTTATGGGTTTTCCAGGTCCACATCTTGGGTCTCCCAGACTACTGTTTACTGGGAACCCTCATCCTTTTCTGCCGGTGAATCCTCTGTGATCATTTCGTGAATGTTGCTCCTCTTTTGAGCCTGTAAGCAGTTGTTTCCAGCAGTCTTAGTTCCTTGGTATTCACTATCTGGTTGGCTTCTGCATTGTTGTATCCGATGTCCTGCTTTTCTGTATCTCAAGCAGGGTTTCCCATTCATTCTTCTAGCATATTCTTCCTTCGACAGGTTCAGAGCAGGTCCTGCTCTTGCTTTGTCCTACTCTATTGGTTCTCCTGGTGGTAATGCTCTGCTTTTACCTTGAGCTGCCTGTGGTTTGAAGGTTCTATTCATGTTTCTGAATGATTGGGCTACCTGAGGTGCTATGGCATTCTCCGAGTTGTTTGGAATCATGTTTAGTTTACTTTCCTTATTGATCGCCTATCATGCAGATCACTCTGCTGTTGTATAGTGTGAGTCGGAGATTCCCCATGCCTCTCGGAGTCTCGCTACAGTTTCTTAGGAGAATGATGTAGAAGGTAGCATCATCAAACTCTTCCTCATATTCCAAAAGTCAGCATTCATTCCAATATGCTGAAAAGGTCTGGTTTCCTAGTTCGAGTTTCTCCAGCTTTTGTCTTGCTGTCTCCTTAGCATTGGGATCTCTGAATTGTTCAAAGAGTATCGCCTTGAATTCCACTTAAATGACCCATTCTCTCTGTTTTCTTCCATCTTGGAAGAGCATGATCCATTGTCCCACGAGTCCTCTGAGTAGAGATTCCACATAGGGAATCTGGATCTCATTGTGGTGTTCTCCATATCCCTTAATGGTAAAATACCTTTCGCATTGTGCCAGGAATATCCGTAGCTTATCTTCGGCTCCTTCTTACGTATAGGGTTCTTTTGCTTTCGGTCGTTAGATATCTCCTTGGCCTGTGTTTCGTGTTGCTGCTAGAAATGCCTGAAACTGATTTTCGGTAATTACTAGTATGCTAGTGCCTGGTGCCAGGATGGCCGGGGCCGGTAGCACAGGTGCTGTTGATCCTGACATTGTCTCAGGTCATAGGGTTCCTGCCGGAGAGCTATTTACTGGTAATCCTTTCTTTGGGGTTACTGGGCTTGCTGCCCTTGAGGGCTCTGCTGATATGTGATCTAGAGTGTCACTAAATCCCCCTAGGTTAAGGCTTTGATCGTCAATGTCGATATCTTCTTCCCTATCTGGGTTGAAGGATGCCGTCTTGTATCGTTTGGCGTCGCATTAGGTGAATCTTTGTAATGTAACGATCCCTCTGCGGATGGTTAGTTCTTGGTGACGGGAACGATACTTCTCTTTTCTTTCTTCTTCTTTCTTTATTTTACGATAGCACTAGGCCTCTGCCTACATTACTGATAGTACAGGTCCTCTGTCTTCTATCAGGAATGCCTATGGTAGGCTTTCTCTAACTCTTTTCCATGAAGAGCTTTCCTCTACGTAACGATAAATATTGCAATAGCGATAATGATTGTAAAAGTGTTTTATATTCGTTAAAGTAATAAGTAGAAAAAGTACTTAGAATTCAATCTAATTTTATTTAAACTCGTACCACCAACACTGGCTTACGACGAGCCCCCACCATCACAGAGATACCGCTAAACGGTATACCACTAATCCTAAGCTAACTAGGTCTACGGTCCTGTACCTACCATCCCCAAGTCATGTCCGCATGGAAACTAATTACAAGACTATCAAACAACCCAGTGCCCATCCCGGTCCAAGTCCGTAGACCCTCTGATATGAAGCTAACCAGTACTAAGCGTAGCTGAAGCTGAACAAAAGACCGACCCAATTATGTTCCTTGACCAAAGAAACATAAAATCACTACCACCCAGTCTGAAACAGTGTTGAAAAAAAAAAAGAAAAAAAGAAATTAAAAACCCTCCACTACAGTACACAATTAACAAATACAAACTAAACCTACAGATGACACAATGGCAGGGAGGAGGCAACCAACATGTCAACCTCTCGCACTCGCATGCCAGACCATGGACCCTATAAACCCACTTTACCGGTTCCCTCTGAAGAGCGTCCCGGTGAGGAGGACCTGTATCCTCTGCATATCCTTGAATAAAACAACACAAACATAGGAAATACATAGAAGTGGTGACAGACCGAACAGGTCAATGGGGCCTATTTCCCACCCGTGGTGCTATGCCTCCTCCTGCTGAACCTGTAGCTAAGCTAATGAAATCAAACAAACCCCACAAAGCCCAGTGCGCAAAGCCTAAATAAGTCCAACTAGGTGGTCACAAGCCACTATCGGCACAGGTGGCCATCAGCCAGCTGGGCCGTCGGGGAGCTATACAGTACTCCACTGCCTCACCCAACAGCCCAAGCTGGACTGGAAACACTTAATTAGACCTCGCCCAACCTGACGCAGGCCTGACTGGTGCTCGCAGGTACCTCTCTCCCCCTAATCAGCCCCTCCAAGCCCCACACGCCCGACACCACTGAGACTATCCAGCCCCCCAGCTCCTCAGACAGATCAACCATCCAATAGCCACTGGATAGCCAATACCTAGCCCCATCAGGTAGCCACTGGTCTTGCCCACACCAACAGAGCTCCAACCCCCAGCACCACACAGCTGAGGAGAACCCACCAGCCACCACCAGGAGTCACAAAGGAGTCGGCACCAACACCCGAAGATACCAGCACCAGCCACACCATCTAACCCAGCTGAACCGAAATCCAACCAAGCCAGGAAAGAGTAGACAGAGCCAGCCGAAGCTGGCCCCACAGGTCCAGCAACAAGTGCAGGCTGAACAATGGGCAAGAAGCACCCTCAACCGATGTGATGAGAAGGGGGAGAGTGAACAAACAGGAGTAGACAAACAGATGGTAGGCCCCACTTGCAATAGGTAAAGCTGTCAACCACAATCTGCCACCGAACCACCCAAATATACAGACAACACGAGTGCCTGAGAGCCAATCATCGCACACCACCCCAGGTAGCAACAACAATCACACCAGGGGGCAAGAGTTTTCAGCGTCAAAGCCATCCCCACCAAGATGGGGAGGAGATACCTGATTGAACAACCATAAATACCACAAGGACAAAACCTCCAAGGGAACAGTGATAAACAACATCGTAGGATTCTGACTGTAGAAATGTCACGTAATGAGGAAGGACTGGCCAGGTACTACCCTGCCACCTGAAGAATGATGCGGCCGGTACAATGAGTTGAACTTAGGAAGGTCATCAGTTTAATCCAAGGGCGTTTCGTATCGTGAGAACTAAGGACTGCGTTAAAACCCAACATCATGAGCTGGCCCAAGGAATGACACCGGAGATCCTCCCAAACACCATGTTCTATTCCCCCCAATCGAACGCGAAACCTATATGTAGAGGCTAAACAGGAAGCCGAAGAGATTTTACCCAAAGGGGCTCGTAAGCGACCGTGATGAAGTGCTCGAAGTGACAGCATCATGAGAAACCATCAAATGATGAAACGAGAAGCAAACAAGTAATCTGCCATGCAATGCCAACAGACCTCAATACCAAGAGCCCCAGGAACTACTGAGCAAACTCAGAAATCTCCCCCAGAATCCAAGGTATCAGGGCCCATTGTGGGTGCCAAAGAAATACTCGGGGCGAAGCGATAGCAAGGATGAGGAAAAGCACTTAGAACAAAGCATGCAGAACCTATCCTCCTCGGCTGCATTGGCCTCCTTATATAGTGTTCTTCCCGCCCATAGTCATGTAACTCAAAGTGGTTACATGTGCAAAACCTAATCATAACAAACTAGTCATGTGACCAAAGTGGTCACATGCTCAAAACCCATGACCTCATAGCAAGGTCATGTGCGAAAGCTTATAAACCAATTATAACACAATAAACAAGTCATATGACTCGACTGAGTCATATGCGTAAAGCCCATAACCTCATAATGAGGCCATGTGTGAAACATAAATTATATGTGTAAGGCATACCCACAAGGCACACTTGCAAGGCATACTCGCCAGGCACACATCTCATGACTCATAATCAAATCATGTACCAAACATAACATAATAAGTCATATGACCCAAATGAGTCATATTTGTGAAATAATAACATACCTATGGCTCATAATCATGAGTCATGTGAAAACCTTTTCCTTGCCAAGCCACGTTCGTGACAGGGGGTTAGTTCTTTACATTAGAGGAGTTACATATGCGGATGTTGTAACCAGTACGGGTACACGGTTATTGGATTTGTTTTATGTTTTGTTTTAAGTATCGCTTTGATACTTAGTTTGTTTTAAGTATCGTTTGATACTTGGTTTTGTTTTATGTTATGTTTTAAGTATCGCTTTGATACTTAGCTTGTTTTAAGTATCGTTTGATACTTGGTTTTGTTTTATGTTTTGTTTTAAGTATCACTTTGATACTTAGTTTGTTTTAAGTATCGTTTGATCCCTGGTTTTGTTTTATGTTTTGTTTTAAGTATCGCTTTGATACTTAAGGGGGGGTCCACCAAAGTGTATCGATTGATACCTTTGATTAGTTTCGTTCATGCTAGACATGAACAGATTTGTGTATTTAAAGACCGCCTGTTTCTACGATAGAAAAGGCAGACTTCGACAGACATTATTTCAATATACTTGGTTGAATGGTTACTTCTTTGTTTCCCAGTACACCCTCGAAGCCTCCGTTAGTTCTCAGCTCTCGCCTCCTCTCTGGAAGAGCAGGCCACCTGCCAACTATCGTACTTAGTACCGATAACGTGATTAGCACCCTGCGAACACGTTACAGATGTGGTGGTTCACTTCCCTCATTGGTAGTAGTTCATCTGGGATCTGATTAGGGAACATATCAGAGTTTTTATCTAATATGCATTAGGCAGTTACTTCACAGACTACAACTTGGTACTCTCCGCTGGTTGGTTTACATGAGACTCTGATCTTCTGTTCTGGGAAATAGATAATAGATTCTCTATATCTGATTATCATCTTATGACATTTTAGACATGGCATTCCAATCAGAGAATTGTATTTAGCAAGGTTACCAACTCGCATCTCTTGTGGGAACAGGGTAGCAGAACCAAGTCAGACAGTTGTGCTACAAGTCTTCTAGCTTGTGGACCATGATCCCTTTACTACCATATTAATTAATATAGGTTGGTTTAGATCTCAGGTTTGGAGTCCATCAGCTGAGACAAAGACATTAATGATCATATCCATTCTACTTGTACCAGTATCAAACAAGACTTGAACCTTTCTGTTATTAATCAGGATGGTACTTTCCAGAACAGTGTAGGTCATGAATGTAGTGGGTAGTTAGATACTGTGGTATTCTATAATGATATATCCCATATGGAGTTACACATATTTACCAAATTGGGCATTATCACTATCACTTTCAATGTTATAGGCCAATGCCTCTTGTTTGTTCACTTTTTCTTCAATCCTCATGGTAGGGAAATTCTTTACCATATGTCCAGCTTTTTCACATTCAAAGCATTCACTCTTCTGGCATCTCGCTTCCTTGGTAGATATTATTTTCTTCTTGCAAACTCAGGATTTTTTCCTCTTCAGAGTTGTGAGAGGGCTGGTACTGGGATTGTCGATTACTGCTGGGGGATGCCTGTGTCTTGTATACTTTAGTTTCATTGAGGATGGCATCCTTTCACTCTGTCCTTGCAATTATTATTGACATATTATCTCCATCTTCTTTCAGTGCTTCTACCTCTCATTGGAGGGTAGGGTGCATGGCATCGTAGAATCACTACTTAAGGATATAATTGCAGATCATTCCTGTCTTCATTCTGTCTCTATACATCAGAAGATCTGTAAGTATATCGGTGATTCTTTTGACATACTCTCTATTGACTTGATAAAGCTGGTTGAACTTGTTATATAGTAGGTCATTTGTGATAGAGGATTGAAACTGATCCTTGAGGTCTTCCAGTACGGTGGATCCGCTCAGTCTTGTATTTCCGCCATATTTCTTATAGTATTGGTAGTATACATCAGTTGCCTTTCCTTGCTGGAATGATCCTAGATATAGTCCAGATGTAGAGCTTTCCACCTCTACTATTTGTAAGAGAAGGTAGTGCCTGAGTTTAGTTGCCCATCGGTCAAAGGCTTCAGGCTTGAGATCTTTCTCTTCCTCTGTGAACTTTACCAAGATGTGGAGCTTGAACTTAGATGGCTCGCGTAATTTAGATTCTTTCTATTCTTCAGGCCATACACTACAGTTTCGTCCTCCCGAAGGTCCTCATACTACACTAGCCATATCTGATGTACTACTGGATTCTGGATTGTTCAGGGATTCAAAGGTAGGCTTCTTTGCTGGGGTAGATTGGAATTCTCTTAGTAGTCATGGGGCTTCCATGTTTGCAGATTCTTCTAACTCTTTAGAAGAGCATCAGAGGTATTTCTTCGTTTTAAGGTCTTACCAGAAGATCTGCTTCCCATTCCAGGTTGTTAATAACTCTATGTTGGTATTGAGATGAAGCTGAATGTATCGTGATTTGGCCGCTTATCTCTGCTAATGTTCTGAGGTAGATCTCGATAAATTGATCTGGCCTAAATCTGGAGACAGGTTCTTAACCACTTGCTGAGGTTAAAAACAAGTAACCTGTTCCCAAGGTACTAATCATGTTATGGATTATAGGTATGATGGTTGGCAGGTGACCTGCTCTTCCACAGAGGAGGTGAGAGCTAAGAACTAAAGAATGCTTCAAAGGTGTACTGAGCAAGCAAAGGAGTACCTGTTCAACCAAGTTTATTGAAATACTTTCTGTTGAACTATGCCTTTGACATCATGGAATCAAGTTGTCTTTAAATAGATAAAGTGATACTTAAAACAAAACATAAAAGAAAACCAATAGCCAAGTACTTGTACTGGTTACAGGAAAGGAGAAGAGTATAAATAATTGACGACAATCAGCTATCCTTCCTCTCCTCTCTTTCCCTTCCATCTCATACTTGTATCTCCCTTATTCAATTCCATTTTGTATACTTTGTACTAGCAAACAAAAGAACAAACAAACAACAGGCTCCCTAAAGACTCTCCAATATCCTTCAATGCTACCACTGCCTTCAACTTTACTCTGCTACTTCCCACACTCCCACTGCCTTCTACGCTCCCACTACTTTACAAGCAGATCCTACTTTCCACGCTAACAAGGAAATACAAGAATAAAGACCATGACTGCTGAGGGCCACAACTCCCCCTACATGCACATCCTTGCCCACCAAAAGCATTTTTCCAAAGTGCATAACGAGAATGTCTACCACCAGGAAGGAAGTGGCGGAAGGGAACAAATAGATGGAAACAAACAAATTGATGGACGAGCAGACAGGTAGTGGTGCCGGCTATAAGGATACGCTAGTGGAGAACAAACAGGTGAATAAAACGAATAAACAAATCAAGGGACGGATCAACAGGTAGACTACTGAACAGTGGGACAGATAGATGGACGAGTAAATCAATGGTGGGTAGTGGTGTAAACAGCATGCTGAGTATGCTCGATATATATCCCACATGTTGCAAACATGTCAGACAGGTTCTCTGCATGTTGAGTAGTACTCGTAGTAGTTGTAGTAGGTGTGGCAGTGATGATAGTTGTTGGCATAGTGAGCAGCTATTTTCAACAATATGCACTTCAATTCAAGGAATCAATAGTGGGGAAAGAAAGCATAATACTCCACTATTTTTTTCTATTATTGAATTTTACTAGGTTTATATACAGTGCCTCGGTAGAAGTATTTATCATCTGGAACATGTTTAATTGCTGTTGCGCCATGGGTCCGGTGGGGTTGTCAACTGCATAAATTCAATACTCTATAATCAATACGCTATCAATACTCTACAATCAATGCTCAATCAACACTTTACGATTACTGCTCAATCAATACTCTACAATCAACACTTGATCATCACTCCATGATAAACACTTTATCAATACTCCACAATTAATGCTTGAGCAATCCCCCACAATTTACACTCAACTACCACTTGTCAATCACTTACTATGTCTATTATAGAGTAGGAAAATAATTAAGAAAACAGGCTAATATGTTATAAAACCTCCCCTTGCATCCAATACTTGTAATGCATTTGTGATGTACTAATTGTGTAGTCTACATGGCTTTGGTGAATAATAACTGATCGTCAATACAGATGACGATTATTAGGTCACATGAGAAGAATTAGCTACGATCTTCACTATACTGTGAGATTCCAGTATCCTTGAAGAACTTTGTGATATTATCATACCAGGCATGTAGTGCATGCTTCAAACTATAGAGGACTTTTAAGAGACCCAAGACTGGATATGAACCAGCTGGATATAGCACATCCGAATACCTCACATAGCCTTCTAGTGTCGACCTTTATACTTCTTCCTTAAGCACTGGATGCAAGAATTCTGTCTTAACATCTATCTGCTCAATTTCCCAATAGTAATATGCTGCTAATACCACTACTACCTATGCAGTAATGAACTTGGCAACTGGAGCAAAAGGTTTCTTGGCAGTCAATTCTGAGGACTTGCTCAAATTGCCAAATTACTAGTTGTGCTTTGAAATGTATCTACTTATCTGTATTTCTCTTTAGTCTGTAAACTGACTTGCAAGTAATATCCTGCTTTCCTGTGGTAAGCTCTGCAAGCTCCTAGGTCTGAATATCAACATGAGATTTAAACTCCTCTCTCATCGCTGTCTCCCATTTGTGGAAGTCTCACTGGGCTAAACACTTGATAACTCTGGTATTCAGTATGCTTACTTGCCTGTGCAGCAAAAGTAACACCTTCTTGTAACTAGAAGGAGGGTTGCTGAGCTTATGTTGACTTGTGCAGAGCTGGTAAATAATACCACTCTGGAGCAGCTCTGTTAGAGGTGGCAGGCTCCTCCTCTCCTGGTGCCATACTTCTTTTGGTAATAGGCGTTTCTGTGCTCGTACCTATAGCCATAAGTGAGTTCTCGGAGTGAGTCCTAGGCATAGGCTCATCGGAATCGCCAACTCTATCTTCTAAAAAAATTGAAAGTTTTCTATCTGAGGTGGCATCTACCTCTAACAGAATAGGGTAATCAGTTTTGGTTTGCATTTGTAAGTTATTTGTTCTGATACTGGACACTACAAGTGTGTTACTAGCAAGAAACTTATCAAGGTCATTAATTATCAGTGTACTCAGTCTGTGAAGGGAGCAGAGGGTTCATAGGTTATTGTCTCAGGGACTAGGTACTCTTGAAGCAAGTGGTTATCATATTCACCATGATAGTTGTCACAGTGAAAGTGAAGAGTTGAGTTTCCCGAGTGCTTTTCTAGTAGTACCTTGAAAGCTTTAAATATATACAGCACTTCCATTGCTAATATCTGCTACATGAAATAATACCAGACCATTCTCATATAATCATCAACAGGGAGAATAAAGTATGGTGCTCCTGTAAGTAAGGAAACAGGCAATAACCCTCAGGAGTCAGAGTGAATCAGCCTGAGCTTCTGTAGTACACATGATGACTCATTCTTCGATTCAAAGAGCGCTGTTTTGTACCCTCAAGGGGTAGAACACATAACCAAAGGAGCATTAGATTGCTTAATCGTATGTCCAGTACCTAGGTGCTCTAGTTGATACATATCTGAACTATTCAAATATCCCAATAGTTAATGTCATTATTATAAATGATTTTTGTCAACATTAGAGGTAGTAGTCCTAGGTATGATTGTATTGACATGCTCATGTTATGGTGATCTAGTAATGTTTACCTGAACTAGGTCAACCTTGAAAAGATTACCATAATGGGCAGCGAAGAGAATATTTGAATCGTCAATCCAGATCAAGCAACCAGACTGGTCAAACATCACCTGGTGCTCAAGTTTGGTAACTATACTGATCGAGAGTAGATTGATCCCCAAGTTGTGAACAACAAGGTCACTATTGAGTAGAATTTGTGGAGTAAGGTTAAGGAAGCCTACTCCATATGCAAATACCACTGTATCATCCTAAAGGACACCCTGAATTGGGGATCTCAATCTCTTAAGAGCAAAGAGGTCCTCATACTCATTGCACATATGGTCTGTTTCACAGCAGTCAATATGCCAGTCAACCAAGAAATAGATGACTGACGCTCATTTCGTTATTAGGCCATAAGCATTCATAAGAAATATATTTGCACTACAGACACGAGTGTTATATACTGCTTAGTTAATTGTCATTTCATCTGCTGTCACCTTCCATGTTCTGCTTTCTTCCTCATAAAGCAGTCATTCTGCAATCGCCTTACCTTTAAGCAAAACCAGTATGATCAGGTACTGCAGTTAGTATGCCAGTGATTGTTCACTCCACTTCCTCTACAGTATCTCCTATATCTATTTACTCTCACCCATACTGTAACTGGTACGGGTACTCAGTTATTGGTATGGTTTTATTTTTTGTTTTAAGCAACGCTTTGCGACATTTTTTGTTTTAAGAATCCCATTGATAATTTGTTTGCTTTATGTTTTGTTCTAAGTATGATTTTGGTACTTGGTTTGTTTTAAGTATCATTTGATACTAGGTTGTATTTTATGTTTGTGTTATGTATCGTTCTGATATTTAAGTAGTTTTACAAAAGTGTATTGCTTGATACCTTTGATTAGTTTTGTTCATGATAGACATGAACAGATTTATGTAGTTAAAGACCCACTAATTTTATGATAGAAAAGGCTGACTTCGACCGATTGTATTTCAATATACTTGGTTGAAAGATTACTTCTTCATTTTCTCAATATACTCTCCAAGTGTCCTTTAAGTAGTAGCTCTTGATGCCTCTCTAGTTGAGCAAGCCACATGCTAACTATTGTACCTATCACAGATAATGTGATTAATACCTTACGAATTGGTTATAACTTTTTTAACCTCAGAAAGTTGTTAAGAACCTTTCTGGAGATTTAGGTCTAATTAACCTATTGAAATTCACATCAGAAAGTTAGCGGAGACAAGCGGCAGAATTACAGTATGTCTGTCTTCGGCTTAACACTCATATAGACCGGTCATCTCGATTGATAATAATGCTGTCCGCCGTTAGGG
>NW_003298997.1:800931-807771 GCF_000151645.1 Tuber melanosporum
TGGCCAAGGATATGGAACATGACAGTCCTTCCTTGTACTCGTACAGCACACAAATATTCGATTGAGCGAAAGCTTGTGAACTCAGCCGGCACCAAAAGAAAAAGAGTTTTGTTTTAAGTATCGCTTTGATACTTAATGAGTTTTACCAAAGTGTATCGATTAATACCTTTGATTAGTTTCGTTTATGCTAGACATGAACAGATTTGTGTATTTAAAGACCGCCTGTTTCTACGATAGAAAAGGCAGACTTCGACAGACAGTATTTCAATATACTTGGTTGAACGGTTACTTCTTTGTTTCCCAGTACACCCTCGAAGCCTCCTTTACCTCTCAGTTCTCGCCTCCTCTCTGGAAGAGCAGGCCACCTGTTAACTATCGTACTTAGTACCGATAACGTGATTAGCACCCTGTGAACACGTTACATTTTTTTAACCTCAGCAAGTGGTTAAGAGCCTGTCCCCGGATTTAGGCCTGATCAACCTATTGATATCCACCTCAGAACGCTAGCAGACAGAAGTGGCATAATCACGGCAGATTCGGCTTCATCTCAAACACAAGATAGAGTCTTTGATGACCAGGAGTGGGAAGCAAATCCTACAGCAAGACCTTACAAGAAAGAAACAACCCTGGTGCTCTGCTAAAGTGCCGGGCAATACTGCAAACACGGAAGATACACAACCTCCAGGAGAATTCCCTTCTACTCCAGCAAAGAAGCCTTCCTTTGAACCCCCAATCGACCTCGAATCCAGTAGCGAATCAGATATGGCTAGCACAGGAGGAGGGCCTTCTGGAGGAGGAAAATCTCAGGCTAGGCCTGAAGAAGAGGAGGTACCCGCAGCATTTGAACCCTCGAAGTTTAAACTCCACCTCCCAGCGAAGTTCACTGGAGAAGGAAAAGACCTCAAACCTGAAGCATTTGACTGATGGGTGACGCAACTCTCACACTTCCTACTCTTACAAGGAAAGGATGTGGAAGACCCTACAACCGGACTTATCATTGGATCATTTTGTGAAGGAAAGGCAACCGACGCATACCACCAATGCTATAAGGAATACGGCCGGAATGTAAGATTAAGAGGAACTACAGTTCTCGATTACCTGAACGGACGATTCCAATCCTCTATAACCAACGACCTCCTATACAACAAATTCAACCAGCTCCTGCAAGTTAATGGAATGTATGTCAAGTGAATCACCAATGTGGCTACGGACCTGATGATGTATAAGGACCGAATGGAGAGAGGAAGTATCTCCAAATACATCCTCAAGCGACGATTCTATGACATTATACACCCTACCCTCCGGCAAGAAGTAGAACCACTCGAGCAAGACGGCGATGATATTGCAGTAATAATTGCAAGAGCAGAATAAAAGGACGCCATTCTCCATGAGACCAAGGCCTACAAAATACAGACATCCTCTAGCAGGAACAGCCAGCCACGGCACAAAGCCTCCAGCAACTCTGAAGATGATACCCTACTGGTTTTCAAGAAGAAAACAAAATACTCCAAACAATCAAGATGGCAGAAAGTAGAATGTTTTGAATGTGGAAAAACAGAAAACATGGCAAAGAACTGTCCTACGTAGAAAGGGAAAGGAAAGGCAATGAAGCAAGAGGCATCAGCCAACAAGGTTGAAAGCGATAATACCCAATCCAGCGAATATGAAGAGATCCATATCGGATATATCGATGTGGAATGCAACAGTGTTCGACCTCCGGCTACATTCAAAGCACACACCGCGCTGGAAGGTACTATCCTCATCAATGGGAAAAAGGCTCGAGTCCTATTCGATACTGGCACAATCGGAAGAGATATGATCAGTAATGCCTTTGTCTCTGTCCATGGACTCCCAACTCGTGACCTTAACCAACCCATACCAGTCAATATGGCAGTAAAGGGATCACGATCCACAAGCCATAAAACCTGTAGTGCGACTATTTGACTTGGCTCTACAGTCCTACCCCCCCAGGAAATGCTGGCTGGAAATTTAGCCAAATACCTTGCCCTAATAGGTATGCCATTCCTGAACCGCCACAAAGCTATAATCAGGTGTGGGGAATCAACCATCGATTTCCCAGATCAGAAGGTCAGAGTCTCATGCAAGCCAACAAGCGGAGAGTACCGAGCTGCAGTCTGTGAAGCAACTGCCCAACGACTATTGGATGAATACTCTGATGTTTTCTCTGATCAAATACCCGAAGAACTACTACCTATGAGAGAGGTGAACCACCACATTCGCCTCTGAGACCCCTCTAATCTCAAAAACCAACCTACCTACTCTATTCCTGATGCATACAAAAGCCTACTTTGTGATTGGATCAACCAACAACAAAGAAGAGGAGTCATCTACTGGGCAGAAGCCCCAGGTGCCGCTCCTATGTTTGTTCAACTCAAAGCAGATGTCAAAAGAATTCGCCTCATGGTTGACCTTAAGCTACGGAATGAAAACACGGTTATGGACAGCTCCGCTATCCCAAACCAAACCCAGATCCTAAATGCAGTTGGACCGGCTAGATTCCGCAGTAAGATTGACCTAATTGATGCCTACTTCCAAACAAGGTTAGACCCAGAAAGCGAACACTACAACAGTTTCAAAACACCCTTCGGAAGTTTTGTTAGCCGAATTATGTTACAAGGTGATATGAATACGCCCGCCACCTTTATGCAAATTATGGAAAACCTCCTGAGCAAATACCTCCACCATTTTGTTTGGGTCTACATTGATGATATTCTCATCTTCTCGAACACCAAAATAGAACACACCTACCAAATAGGTTTGGTTTGTACCAAACTTAGGGAAGCTAAATTCTACGCTAGCAGAAACAAATCAATCCTGTTTGCCGATAAACCCGATATACTAGGACATGTTATAGATGATGAAGGAATACATGCAGCCCCTGGAAAAATATCCTGTTTGACGGAATGGACGACACCCCAGAATCAAAAGGAACTCATGCGATTCCTAGGACTAGTCAACTATATTTCCCAATTCCTACCACATCACGCCACTGTGACAGCGCCGCTCACAGACCTTACTGGCAATGCAGAATTTGTCTGGACCCACACTCATGACCAAGCCTTTACCAATATCAAGGAGTTGATTAAAAACGCCAATGTTATATAACCTATTGACTATAGTAAACCAGAACCGATATGGCTAATTACTGATGCATCAGATGTTGGAGTTGGAGCATGGGTTGGACAAGGGGCCTCCCATGAAACGGCAAGACCAGCGGCATTACACAGCAGGAAGTTCACTAATTCACAGATAAACTATGGAACAACAGACAAGGAAGCCCTTGCTGTGATTGATTCTCTCGCCGCTTTCAATCACATCCTGATGGGCAATACCTTTACCATTGTCACCAACCACCAACCTCTCACCAATCTTAAAACAGAAAGAATACCTGGAAGGAGAAGAACAAGATGGATAGGCGAAATCAGCAAATACGATGCAAAAATCATCTATACCCCTGGAGGAACGAACTATTTAGCTGATGCTCTCTCCCGCCTATATGAGAATCAAGACCTCGCAGATCCTCCTCTTGTTCACGACCACACAAGACAAAGCGAGGACAGCCCTAACGACACCTCCTATGAACAAGAATCATCGATGGCTACTGCCAGCTCTGCCACTCCCTTCAATCCTTTCTCTTACACCATGTACAGCGCTGCCGGAACGGAACGAGGAAAGGACATTGAAGATGAATGGAAAGACAATTGCACGCTCTGCAGCACACCTCCTCACGAACTTGAACAAAGCAGACTCCACTGGTCCCACTGTTATCATGACACCTGCCCCTTTCACCAGACTGAGATTAAGTTCGGCAACAGATACCAGCGACCGTACTATATGCCTGCTGAAGATTCCAAAAAAACCAGCTTCGACACCGCAGAAGGAGCAGAAGAGATCATCGATGAAGATGAATCAACCCAATCTCCTCATACCCTTAATCCTGTTCCAACACGATACCAAGGTCTTGAAGAACTCGATCAAGCAGCAGCCTATATGGATGCGATATCCTATTTACACCCTCCACAGTCAGCCCCGCCATCCTCTCCTCCCATTACTGACTCACAACCACTATATGGTGGACCCTTACGAGTTTACAACAATGAAACCATTGTCTCGGTCATACCTCCTACTATTCCGGAGCATCATCGACAACTCTATGAAACCTTTGAGGAAGAAGAAGCTCCGATCGAACCAACAAGAGGATCCCTCATTGAGGATGAATGAGATGTTAGATCAACCACAGAAGAATTAACATCATCGTTTCGAAGCTAAATGATAGCATGATATCGCCATGATCCAATCTACTTTAAAGCTATGGATCGCACTAGGCACAGAGATCTCGCCCCCTACAACATATCCAATGGAATGGTCTATACCAGCACCCGTTATGGTGAACATTGCCTATACATTCCGAAAGGCCATATGTTCAATGGAATGACTATTAGAGAATATGTCATTACTGAGATTCACAACAAAGGACACCACAGTACGGACCGCAACCTCCGATATGCCTTGGAATATGTTTACTGGCATGAAATGCAAAAGGGCTTCCGCGACTTCGCCAAACAATGCGAACTCTGCCAGGCAAATAAGGAGCGAACACAACTACCTGAAGGGAAAGCTCAGACCCTCCAACTACCCTGTGAAATATTCGAATCCTACGCCATCGATTTCGCTGGGCCATTTAACAAGTCCGCCGGATATGACACCATCTTGGTAGCTGTGGATCGATTTTCTGGATACACATGGCTCATACCAATGAAGGTTACCGACTCCTCCAAAGACACCTGGAACAACCTTCAACAATACCTATTTACCCCTCATGGATATCCCTTATCTATTGTCAGTGATACTGATCCCCGTTTCACCACCAGATTCTGGAAGCAAACTTTGACGTCCCTCAGAATCAACTACATTATAGCTGCCCCTGGACATCATGAGACTAATGGCCAAGCAGAAAGAAAGATTCACGAAGTCAAGACCGGAATCAGGAACATGATCAATGAACGGCAAACCAACTGGGAACCAGCCCTTGTTGAACTCGCTGCATATATCAATGCCAGATTTTCAGATACCTTAGGAATGTCACCATACAAGGCAGTCTTTAGCCGCCAATACCCCCTCCTACCTACAACACTATTTAAGAACTCCTCAGTCCCAGCCTCCGACGATCATCTAAACTGCCATTAAGCAATTCGCAATGATGCCTTCCAGGCTGTTAAAGCTACCCAATTCCGAAGCACCACAACTGCTCAGAAGCGACGACTCAAACATGTTCCTATCCTACCAGGTGATATGCTCATAGTTCATGGAAACATGTTCATAACCAAGGTTGGACGCAGCAAAAAACTACAACCCCGATGGCGAGGACCCTTGAATGTCATATCCTTTGACGAGCATACAGAGAACTACACTGTCCAGATGGATGGACGCATGTACCGCCGCAATACTGCAGTATTCCACGCCTCTGCTGTCAAACGATTCCACACAAATGACGACTCCAAGTTCCCTGGAAGAACCTACTCTCGACCCACACCTATCATCCTTGAGAAGAAAGATGAATGGGAAGTTGAAGAAATCCGAAACCACCGCCTTTGGCATGGAAATGACCAGTTTCTAGTCAAATGGAAAGGATATCCAATGAGTGAAAACAGCTGGAAACCACTAGAAGGACTCGAGCACGCTACGGATATGGTGAACGAATGGTGAAAAGACAACTTGCCAAATGAATCCCTTCCCCCAACAATCAATTATATCACCATGTGCTGGACACCCACGATGCCAGAAACTGAGTGATGGCATGCAGAACTCGAAGCTAGGGATGGATTTTGGGCACCATACTTTGAATCGGAATTCGAAGGTAGCGATAATGAAAACCAAGCTATGGAGCAGGCTCTCGACAACCTTATCTAGTCACCAATCACCATCCGAATACCATAACGATGTCAAACTATGTGGAACTCAATGTGAGGCTGTGATAACAGATTGTTGGACTGTTGTTGAACCGCGATGTTATCCAACTTGAAGACTACTTTGAAATCCTCTGGATAGATTACTGTCCTGATTCCGACCATGCTTGGGTTGATGTACAGTGCGAATCTGGTATTCGCGACTACTGTGATTTGCATTTCTTTGAGTCTAAGTGTTTCCTTAGAGTTTCCTCTTGTCCCTGGTGTGACACTTACGATGAAGAGTTTTTCGCGGAAACTGAAGCTTTTAGTTTCTCAGACTCCACTTTTGATGATTATTAGGTTTTATTTGTTTAAACAGTTTTTTTTTGGGGAATGTAACCGGTACGGGTACTCGGTTATTGGTTATGTTTTATGTTTTGTTTTAAGTATCGCTTTGATACTTAGTTTGTTTTAAGTATCGTTTGATACTTGGTTTTGTTTTATGTTTTTGTTTTAAGTATCGCTTAGATACTTAGTTTGTTTTAAGTATCGTTTGATACTTGGTTTTGTTTTATGTTTTGTTTTACGTATCGCTTTGATACTTAGTTTGTTTTAAGTATCGTTTGATACTTGGTTTTGTTTTATGTTTTTGTTTTAAGTATCGCTTTGATACTTAGTTTGTTTTAAGTATCGTTTGATACTTGGTTTTGTTTTATGTTTTGTTTTACGTATCGCTTTCATACTTAGTTTGTTTTAAGTATCGTTTGTTACTTGGTTTTGTTTTATGTATTGTTTTAAGTATCGCTTTGATACTTAGTTTGTTTTAAGTACAGTTTGATACTTGGTTTTGTTTTATGTTTTGTTTTAAGTATCGCTTTGATACTTAAGGAGTTTTACCAAAGTGTATCGATTGATACCTTTGATTAGTTTC
>NW_003298997.1:807895-834556 GCF_000151645.1 Tuber melanosporum
TGCTAAACAAGAACAAATTTGGGAATTAAAGGCCCCCCTTTTTCTTCGGTTGAAAAAGGGAGACTTCGCAAGACAGTATTTCCAAAATACTTGGTGGAACGGTAATTCTTTGGTTTCCCAGTACACCCTCGAAGCCTCCCTTTAGTTTTCAGCTCTTGCATCCTCTCTGGAAGAGCGGGCCACCTGCAAATTATTGTACTTAGTACCGATAATGTGATTAGCACCCTGCGAACATGTTACAAGGAGGACCTTTAGGAGGTGGACAATCAAGGGTAAGACCAGAAGAAGAAGAACTCACATTATCTGACATAACCCAACTCAAGCTCCACCTACCTCTCCAGTTCACAGGAGAATAAAAAGACCGAAAACTTGAAGCCTTTGATCGATAAACAACATTGCTGGCCCAGTATCTCCTCCTGAAGAAAGTAGATGTGAAAAAACCTACATTGGGATTATACATAGGAGCATTATGTGAAGGAAAGACAACAGATACTTACTACCAATACTATAAGAAATGAGGTGGAAACCCTAAGCTAAGTGTACCAAAAGTACTCCAATACCCTACAGACCAAACCAATCCTCTATCACAAACAACCTGTTATACAGGAAATTCAATGAGGTTTAGTAACTCAACAGAACTAATGTCAAAAGAATCACAGCTGTAGCCACGGATCTCTTAATCTATAAAGACTGAATGAAGACAGGAAGTATCTCTAGTTACATCCTGAAGTAATGATTCAATAATACCATGTATCCTACCCTCTGACAAAAAGTAGAACCACTTGAAGAAGATGGCAATGATATAGGAATTATAATAAAAAAGGCTGAACAAAACAATGCTATCCTCCATGAAACCAAGGCATAAAAAACTCAATCATCCTCCAGCAATAGTAGCCAACCCTGATACAAGCCGTCTAACAATTTCAAAAAAGAAACCTCTCCAGTATTCAAGAAGAAAACAAAGTCTACCAAGCAAGCAAGATGCCAGAAGGGTAAATCCTTTAAATGCAGAAAGACTGAACATATGGCCAAAGGTTGTCCCACCAAGCAGGATAAAGAAAAAGGAATCAAACAAGAGGCATTTGCCTATAACATTGAAAGTAATAGTGATGACGTCCAATCTAGCAAATTTGAGGAAATCCATATTAGATATATTGATGGGAAATGCAACAGTGTTGGACCCCCCACTATATTTAAGATTCTCACTAACATAGAAGGTACTATCCTGATTAATGGTAAAAGGACCCGAGCTTTATTTGATATGGGTCTAATTGGAAGAGACATGATCAGTAATGCTTTTTTTTCTGTCTATAGACTTCCAACCCGAGACCTTAATCAGACCATGCCAGTCAATATAGCAGTAAAAAGATTACAATTCACAAGCTATAACACTTGTAGCACTACTATCTGGTATAGTACTGCTACTCTATCCCCTTAAGAGATACTCGTAGGAAACCTAGCCAACTACAATACCCTGATTGAGATGCTATATTAAACCGCCATAAGGCCATAATCAGATATGAAGAATCTACAATCAATTTCCAAGATCAGATGTTCAGAGACTTATGCAAACCAACAAGCGGAGAATACCAAGCTGCATTCTGTGAAGCAACCACCCAATGCTAATTAGATAAATACTTGGTTGTTTTTCCTGATCAGATCCTATAAGAACTACCACCTGTAACAGAGGTGAACCGCCACATCTGCCTATGTGTCTCCTTTAATCTGAATAACTAACTAGCCTACTCTATCCCTGATGCATACAAAAATCTAAAATGTATAAGATAAATCAGAACCAAATGAGAGGAATCATCTACCGAGTAGACACACTAGGTGCTATACCAATGTTTGTCCAACTCAAAGCGGATGGCAAATGAATCTGCCTCCTGGTTGACCTCAAACTACGAAATGAAAACAGGGTTATAGACAGTTCTGCGATAACAAACCAAACCGAGATCCTGAATGCAGTAGAACAGAATAGATCACGAAGCAAGATTGATCTGAATGATGCCTACTTCCTGACAGGATTAGACCAAGAAAGCCAATGCCATAATAGTTTCAAAACACCTGATGGAAGTTTTATTAGCTGAGTTATATCAGAAGGTAATATGAATCCGCCCACCACTTTAATCATATTATGGAGCCTTGTAAGTGAATACCTCCAAAATTTTTGATAGTTATACATTGATGATATCCTCATTTTCTCAAACTCTAATGTAGAACATTCATATCATATTGGTTTAGTATGAACCAAGCTAAAGGAACCTAAATTCTACAATAGAGAAAACAAATTAATTCTGTTTACTGACTAGCTCGATATCCTGGGACATGTAAAAGACTATGTAGAAATATATGGCATCTTTCGGAAGATATGCTGTTTGACCGAATAGACTACACCATGAAGTTAAAAGAAACTTATCCAGTTTCTCAAACTAGTCAACTCCATCTCCCAGTTTCTACCATACCACGCTACTGTGACTGGACTGCTCATAGACTTTAGAGGCAATACAGAATTCATTTAGACCCACACTCATGACCAAGCCATTGCTAAAATTAAACAATTGATCAAGAACACCAATGTTATATGGCCAATAGATCACAACTAAAGAGAACCAATCTGGTTGATTACTGATGTATCACCTGCAGGAGTTGGAGCATTGGTTGGTCAAGGACCCTTGTATGAAATTGCAAGACCAGCAGTATTACAAAGCTGGAAGTTCTCTAATTTACAGATGAACTATGGAACTACAGACAAGGAACCCCTTACAGTAATCGATGCACTTGCTGCCTTCAACTAGATCATAATAGACAATGCTTTCATTATTGTTACCGACCACCAACCCCTCACTAATCTGAAAACTGACAAGGTTCCAGGCTGGGGAAACACATGATTGATTGGAGAAATCAGGAAATACAATACAAAGATCATCTGCAGTCTTGAAAGAATCAACTATTTAGCTGATACTCTATTCCACATTTATGAAAACTAAGTACTCCCAGACCCCCTTCTTATTTATGACCAGACTAGTTAATGCGAAAACAGGCCAAACAATACCTCTCATGAACGACAACAATCGTTGAATACTGTCTATACTCCCCATCCCTCTACTCCTTTCTCTCATACCATGTACGGAACAGCTAGAACAGAACAAGGAAAAAATATTGATGACAAATGGAAATGCAATTGCACTCCCCACAGTACAACTCCTCACGAGCTTGAATAAAGCACACCTTGCTACTCCTACTGTTACCCCTATACCTGTTCCTCTCACCAGACTGAAATTCTATTTGGCATCAAATATCAGCGATCCGACTATACCTCTGTTGAGGACTCTAACAGTACGAGCTACGGTACTGCTGAAGAAGAAGAACAACAAATAATAGACGATGCTGATAATTGATCAATCCAACTACTCCTTAGTCCTAATCTCGCCTTATGATAACACCTAAGTCTTGAACAACTTGAACAAGCAGCATCCTACCTAAAGGCATTATCCTACCTATACCCTCCGCTGTTGGTACCTCTATCCTCACCTCTGTAATAGACACTTGACTACTGATTGGTCGACTGTTGTGAGTCTACAATAACAAAAATATTGTCTCTGTCATACCATTGACCATTCCTGATCATCACTGACAACTTTATAAGACATTTGAAGAAGAAGAAGATACCATTAAACAGATTAGCAGATTTCTCATTGATGATAAATGAGATGTTATATCAACTATGGATGAATTGACTTTATCCCTCAAAAGCCAGAAGATAGCAGCATACTGCCATGACCCAGTCTACTTCAAATCTATAGACAGTACCAAGCATTGTGATCTCGCTCCATACAGTATATCTAATAGAATGGTTTATCCCAGCACTGACTATGGTAAATATTGCTTATACATTCTAAAGAGCCACATATTCAATGGAATAACTATTAGAGAATATGTCATCATTGAAGTCCACAACAAAGATTACCATAGTACTAGGAGTAATCTCCGATATGTCTCAGAATATGTTTACTGGTGTGAAATGTGTAAGGATTTCTGTGATTTTGTCATACAATATAAACTCGGCCAAGTAAGTAAGATGGGAATATAAATACCTGAAGGAAAGGCCAAGACCCTCCAGATACCTTGAGAAATATTCAAATCCTTTTGCTATTGATTTTGCGGAACCATTTAACAAGTCCACCGGTTGAAATACTATCTTGGTAGTTGTAGATCGATTCTCGGGATATAAATGACTCATACCTATGAAAGTTACTGACTCCTCTGGAGACACTTAAAACAACCTCCAGCAATACCTATTTACTCCCTACTGATACCCATTATCTGTTGTCAGTGATTCTGATCCCCATTTCACAACCAGATTCTGGAAACAGACCTTGATCTTGCTTGAAATCATCTACTGTATTGGTACTTACAATCATGAGGACACTAATGGCCAAGCACAACAAAAGATACCAGACGTCAAAACCGTAATTCAGAACATAATTACTAAATAACAGACTAATTGGAAACCCACTCTCACTGAGCTTGCATATACATTATCACTCGATGTTCTGACTCTCTTGAAATATCTCCATACAGGACAATCTCTAGTGGCCAATACCTACTCCTACCTATAACCTTATTCATGATCACCTTAACTCTCCCCTCAGATGAACATTTAAACCACCATCAAGATATCCAGAATGATACTTTCCAAACTGTTAAGGCTGTTCAATTCTGGAGTACAACTACTGTCTAGAAGAGACGACACAAACATGTCACTATTCCACCAAGTGGTCTGCTTATAGTACATGGAAACATGTTTTGTACAAAGGTTGGACGTAGTAAAAAACTAGAATCATATTGGCCAGGAGCTTTCAAGGTCATTTCATTTGATAAGTATACAGAAAACTACACTGTCCAAATAGATAGATACATGTATTACAGCACTACTGCAATTTTTTACACCTTCCCGGTCAAAAGCTTCCATCTTAACGACGTCTCCAAGTTTCCTGGAAGCACCTACTCTCAGCCTGTGCCTATCATCGCCAATATGACAGATGAATGAAAAGTTGACGGAATCCAAGACCACTACCTGTTGCATGGAAATAATCAATTCCTTGTCAAATGGAAAGGATGTCTAGCAAGCAAAAGCAGCAGGGAGCGACTGGAAGAATGGGAGCAGACTATGGACATTGTAAACAAGTAGTGAGAAGATAACATGCCAAATGGTTTTCTACCACCAATGATTAACTACATCATAATGCATGGGACATGACTATGCTGGAAACTGAGGGATAGAAACTTGAACAAGAAGCTAAAGATGGATTTTGGGTACCATACTTTATTTCGGAATTCAAAAACGGCACTGAGGAAAATTAGGCTATGGAGTAAGTCCTTGACAACCTCATCTAATCACCATTCACTACTTAAATACTGCAACAATGTCAAACTATGTGGAACTTGATATGAGGTAGCGACAACAGCTTGTTGGACTGATGTTGAACTGCCATATTATGCGAGCTGAAAACAACTTTACTCTTCTCTGGGTAGACTATTGCCCTAATTGCAACCAGAGTTGGGTGGACATAGACTATGAAGCTGGTATTTGTAACTACTGTAACCTGCATTTCTTTGTGTTGCGATGTTTTAAAATGATCTTATCTTATCCTTGGTGTGACACTAAGGATAACAAGTTTATAGCGGAAACTGAAGCTTTTGGTTTTTCTGACTCCACTTTTGATGATTGTTAAGTTTTATTTGTGTAAACAGTGGTTTTGTTTTGGGGAATGTAACTGGTATGGGTACTTGGTTATTGGTTTTATTTTGTATTTTGTTTTAAGTATTGCTTTGATAGTGGTTTTGTTTTAAGTATCACTTTGAAACTTGTTTTGTTTTAAGTATTGCTTTGATATTTAGTTTGTTTTAAGTATTGCTTTGATACTTGGTTTGTTTTCAGTATCGTTTGATACTTGGTTTTATTTTATGCTTTGTTTGAAGTATCACTTTGATACTTGTTTTGTTTTAAGTATTGCTTTGATACTTGATTTGTTTTATATTTGGCTTAAAGTATCACTTTGATACTTAGTTTGTTTTAAGTATTGTTTGATACTTGGTTTTTCTTTATATTTTGTTTCAAGTATCGTTCAGATACTTAACTAGTTTTACCAAACTGTATCACTTGATACCTTTGATTACTTTTGTTCATGATAAGTATGAACAGATTTATGTATTTAAAGACCTCCAGATTCTATGATAGAAAAGGCAGACTTCGACCGCCAGTATTTCAATATACTTGGTTGAACAGTTACTTCTTTGTTTTCTCAGTATACTATTGACGCCTCGTTTAGTTCTCAGCTCTGGTCTCCTCTCTGGTAGAGCAGGCCACCTGCTAACAATTGTACCTATTGCCAATAACGTGATTAGCACCATGTGAAAATGTTACATGTACACTAAACTTTGCTATTGTAAAAGCCTTTGTAGCTTAGATTGGAATATATACCTATTTGGTCTCATGACTATAGAGGGCTCACTCCACATTATCAAGAGTGAGATGGTGTTTATCATCCACTATCATAATTCTTTGTTTCCAGCAAGGAGGGAGGGAAGTCATAATTCGGTTAACTAAATCCTCATTTGAGATCTCATTTTTCGTTCCCTGAAGTTGCTGCTGAAAGTCTTGTAGGCGATTTATTCATGTCGGAGTGGACTTCTTCCCACCATTGCTCATTTTATAAAAGTCTTGTTTGATGATACACTGCATGCCCTAATTGTCAACTAATGTAAGTTTATTCCTCAGAATCGTCCACATGTCAATGAGATGTCTAGTGTCTTTAACATAGAACTCGACTCCAGAGGACAGTGTTGAGTAGATTATCGATGCAGCTTTTCCAGCTTGTCTTGTGTAGTGAATTGCATCCACGTTGAACTCTTTTAGTGCAATAGCATGAGCTGACCCCGTAGCTCGTGATGCACTATCAGCTAAAATAGGGGGATTGGGGGCCTCCTCTTGACCGATTGCAAGCTCCCAGCCATTCTCAGCAATAAGGCACCTCTTAATACTCCGTTCCTGGCTTGGATAGTTTCGCTCGGTAAGTATAGGGCAGTGGAACTGTTTATCCGTCTAGGTATTTTCAGTAGAATCTTGACACATCACAATGTCTTTTCAGAGGGAGGTTTGGCTATCAAACTGTTAATGGATTTCAGCTTAAAGAGCGTCAATCCGGGCTCATAACCTGTTGAAATTGGGCAAAGGTATATTCCTTAATTCCCTGCCAATGGGGGAGAATCCGCCACTACTTATAGAAACCAAATGCGCTATAAACATGACCTCTAATATACGTACTCTATTACAGTATTCGTTACCATGATTTCTCTCTTACCGCATGACTTACCCAACACAGTAGGTACGGTAGTGCGTTTCTCTATAATGATCAGACAACTCTAAAACAGAATAGCGCACAAGGAAATGAAGAACGAGGGGACACGTATTCCAACAGTGAGGTTACTCCTGGACAGGAAAGATGTCAAGGCCGACGTGGCGGACAAAGACCGCAAAACACCACTCTATTGGGCTGCCTACTTCGGACACGCAGATTTTGTCAAGCTTTTACTGGAACGAAAAGATGTAAACCCCGACGGCCAAGACATACGAGGCCGAACACCCCTCTACGAAGCCATCCGCAGAGGATATAAGGAAACCGTGAGGTTACTCCTTGAAAGGGATAATATCAACCCTGACAACGACGTTGGAGATGGTTGGACACCGCTCTGCGAGGCCGCTAGAGTGGGTGATGGCGAGATGGCGAGGTTACTCTTACAAAGGAACGATGTCAACCCAGAAATCCAAGACAGATGGGGCAGGATACCACTCTGGAGAGCCTGCAGCGATGGATGGGAGGAAACCGTAGGGTTGCCGCTGAAAAGTAAAGATGTTGATCCTAACAGCCAAGACATTGAAGGCCAGAGTCCACTCTTGGTGGCGACCCAGAATGGGCATAAGAAATTGGTGGAGCTATTGTTAAAACGGGAAGATGTGAACCCCAATGTGGCAACCAATGATGGCCGAACACCACTCACAGTCGCTCTCCACTGCGGGCATGAGGGATTTCTGGACTGCAAGATCTCCTGGATAGCGCGCACCACACACCGATATGGTAAAATGGTCTATGATTAAAGGTCTCTCACCTCCAACCTCCCAAAGGTAGATGGGAAACCCCCATTCGCTTAGGCAATTCGTTGCGGACATGATGAAACAGCAAAGCTACTCTTAGAGGGTGTCGGTGTCAACCCTAACACCCCAGGCGATAATGGCCACACACCGCTCACCTTCGCTGCCATCTCCGGGAATGTGGGACTCGTCAAACTACTATTCGCGCGGGAAAATATCGATCCCAACATACCAATTGCCGGGGACGGCAGAAGGCCGCTTATTTTAGCCACCCACTACCAGTATGAAAGTGTTAAGAAATTACTACTGGAACGCAAGCGTGCGGAGGAGGAGAAAATACAACCACTACTAGTCCACAACACGACAACCAAGAAGCCTACTTAAGCCTGCATATGCATAGCCATATTCGGTGCCTTTGTGTCGTGGTATTGCTGCCCTTTACCGCCATCTCCCAAAGCTACCCTACCTTTTTTCCTAAACGTTGTCCGACCTCTAGGGTTCACGATACTATCTTCCGGATATCCTGGTCTGTTGTTTTTGTTCCGGGTCGGGCCTGAAATTTTGGATGGCGTGGTTACCTGGTTTATATCATTATCTTTCTCTATTTCGTATTGGTCTATGTGAGGGAGCATTCTTGAGTCTTTGGTCTGAGAACTCAGAGGAGAGAATATTGGTTGCTAAATAACTCATTCATCTCTTCCGTAATTTTACAAAATTCCTGTCAGACCCAAAGACTCTATCTTTATTTACTTCCTCCTTTGACAATTGTGAAGGGTTATTTTTGTTCTTGTTTCGTTTCCAGTGTCTTTGGTAATGGAGCGGACAGCCCATAATCGAAAACACCTCTCTTGGTTAACTAAGTTGTTCTTTCTTTCCCCACACCCCATCCCCCTCAGCCCAAAGTATATTACTCTGATCGTTCCATTGATCGTTCGTTTTTTTAGATATTTCTTTCACTATAATAATTATAATAGTTCTGGTGGGATTGAATTGTCAATTTCTCCCTTAAAACTTTTATGCATTAAAATAATCACTTCCCGTCCCTCGCATTTGGGCACTTCCTAAGTAAGATCGCTTGTGGAAGCAGCTGTCAAGAGAGTTACTACAAGAAAGAAAAACAATCGGCGTTGGTGCAGGTGGCCTGTGTTTCAACGATCACAAGAATGATTTCTTATAAGAGATTCCTGGTCGCCAGAGAATGGCTTAGTTCTACCATATTATACTGAATGCTTGCTAATATATTATCATACACCCCCGTTTTAGCGAATTCTCCGCGAAGTGTTGGGGAGGTTGCGGTTAGGATACGATTTTTGTGCTTGGCCTCCCCTCCCCCAGCCCCCTCCAGTGCTCGCATGGCAGGCATTTCTTTCCAATGGAAACCCTAGAAGACGACCCACGACGAAATATTGGTATTTGCTACCACTATTTCAGCCTTGTCCGAGCCACGCATCCTCCATCGGTAGGTATCGGCCATCCTTATCTGGCTTCATTTTTGTGGAAGATAGCTAGCCGAATTGGTGGCCAACTCAAAAGACCCTCTAGAGCGGTGGTTGTAAACGCATACGTGTCGGACATCGGGGTAGCAGTATAGTTCGCGCGATTCAAAACGTGCAGAAGAATTTTCGCAGCGACAAAAAAGAAGCAATAATAGGGTTAGAACAGAATATGTAAGAAGAGAAGAAAAACATATCCCAACGTAGAGGAAATAGGGGCTATCAAGGTAGTAGCTTTCTTTTTTTTCTTGTTGAGAATAGAAGGATTCTTCTTAATTCTTGATTTAGATGTCAAACTATGAATGCACAATTCTTTTTTGTAAGTGATGCGTTTGCCTCATATATTGTTTGTTCATAGACACAGTTCCGAATACTAATCCCTCTTTCTCAGCAGTCATTTTCAACGAAAATCTTTGTATAAGTTCTTTTAGAGCTCATAGTCGGATACTATGATAAGATATTATTTCATATGAAATACTCGAGTATGTCTCTTGGCCTTGCTGTGTGGCTCCTGGAAATTTCTACATTTCAGTCCTTATTTCAGAGTGTTGGCAAAATCGTGAAGAGCTATGAGGACCGAAATGTGGCTCTGGTTTGATAACATCCTCAGGTGTGTGTCGTGGTGTTTGCTTAGTTGCAGTGAGGCTCCTATGGTTAGTGAGTGTGACTGTTTTGCGTAATGTTTGTGGGGACACAGTTGCAGAAAGCTATATTATGGACCTCTCACCACCCCCTCCTTTCCAATCATACCAGTAAGAAAGAGTTAAGGGGAAGAGTGAACCGGTGTCGCAGTGGGCGTCGCAGTGGAGAGCAATCAAAAAATCAAGCTACCTTTGTAACGACGACGAAGACTGTTGCGAATACGGTCGGGACGTTTGAATTTCTTTTCTCACCATTCTATTCTTCCACTGCGAGCCTGTTTGACCGCACAGGTGCCATCACAAATCCGGAAATCCTCCGCCCATTGTGCAAAGGTGTCCGCTGCCTACCTTTTCGGCTAGCGAGTGAAGCTGACCTATAGATTGCCCTCTCTTTCCTGGCCTGGTTTTGCCCTTTTAGTGGCTGTCAGTGATGGATCTGGTCTTAGCAAGGAGGTATGTCCAGGCCGACATGGCAGACCATTTCCACAATTCACCACTCGCTTGGGCGGCAGCTGCGGAGCAGGAGAACGGGGAAATTGTCAAGCTGTTGCTGGAACAAAAAGATGTCAATCCTAACAGCCAATGTAGATGGGGTCGGACACCACTCTTGGAAGCCAGCTTCAGAGGACATAGGGAAATTGTGAGGCTACTACTGGAAAGGGGAGATGTGGAGGCCGATATGGCGGACTACGGCCACAAAACGCCACTCTCTTGGGCTGCAGCTGGGTACCTGGAGCACGAGGAAATTGTCAAGTTGTTTCTGGAACGAAAAGATGTTAATCCTAACAGTCAAGACAGAACGGGCAGTACCCCACTCTCGGGAGCTGCCCGCAATGGACATAAGAGAATCGTGAGGTTACTCCTGGACAGGAAAGATGTCAAGGCCGACGTGGCGGACAATGACCGCAAAACACCACTCTATTGGGCTGCGTTCTTCGGACACGTGGAAGTTATCAAACTGCTACTGGAACGAAAAGATGTCAATCCAGACAGCCAAGACGGGCAAGGCCGAACACCCCTCTACCAAGCCATCTGCGGAGGAAAGAAGGAAACCGTGAGGTTACTCCTTGAAAGGGACAGCATCAACCCTGACAAAGACGCTGGAGATGGTTGGACACCGCTCTGTGAGGCCGTCAGAGTTGGTCATGGCGAGATGGTGAGGTTACTCTTACAAAAGAGCGATGTCAACCCGGAAATCCAAGACAGATGGGGCCGAACACCACTCTGGAGAGCCTGCAGCGATGGATGGGAGGAAACCGTAGGGTTTCTCCTTCAAAGTAAAGATGTTGATCCTAACAAGCCAGATCTGGAAGGACTGAGTCCACTTTTGGTGGCGGCCCAGAATGGGCATAAGAAAGTGGTGGAGCTATTGTTAAAACGGGAAGAT
The DNA here is from genome assembly GCF_000151645.1 of Tuber melanosporum. Taxonomy (NCBI): domain Eukaryota; kingdom Fungi; phylum Ascomycota; class Pezizomycetes; order Pezizales; family Tuberaceae; genus Tuber; species Tuber melanosporum. The sequence goes on from NW_003298997.1 coordinate 819,572, forward strand.
GTGAACCCCAATGTGGCAACCAATGATGGCCGAACACCACTCACAGTCGCTGTCCGCTGCGGCCATGAGGGAGTTCTGGACTGCAAGACCTCGCAGATATTGGGCACCAAACACCACTTTGATAAAAGGTGTCTCACCCCCAACCTCCCAAAGGTAGATGGAAGAACCCCACTCGCTTGGGGAATTCGTTGCGGACATGAAGAAACAGCAAAGCTACTCTTAGAGCGGGTCGATGTCAACCCCAACACGCCAGGAGATAATGGCCACACACCCCTCACCTTCGCTGCCTTCTCCGGGAATGAGGGACTCGTCAAACTACTCTTAGGGCGTGGGGATATCGACCCCAACATACCAATTGCCGGCGACGGTAGAACACCCCTGATTTTAGCCACCGACTACCAGCATGAAGGTGTTAAGAACTTACTACTGAAATGGAAGCGCGCTGAGGAGAAAAGAAATCTACGGCAAGCCCACGACGCGACAACCACGATTCCTACTTAAGCCTGAAAACGCATAATCTCGCCCCTCATATCGCCCAGCCACCACCCGTTTCCAGCACCCCTAAAAACAAATTCCTGACTATGGACCTGCGATGGCCACGCGTTCGTCTTCCTCTGTCATTGGGATTCCTGTTTGAATAGTCTTCTCTCACATTAAAAGACTTGGCCGACAAAATCCAATATGTCGCGTTAAGGATAGAATGGGGTAGATGTGGTTTTAGCCCAGATTCATTATGTTCAAAATAGGGCCATGCGTTGCTAATAAAGAGAAGTGGATTTAAAATGTAGGAGTAATTGTTGCTATTAATAAGATATTGGACAGGGCAAATGTTCCTACATCGTGAAGTAAAAAGCCAGTATTTTATAACCGTGGGTGCTGGGGGAAGGGGGGTGCGGCGGGCCCCCCCTTTATGCGCAACTATAGTAGGTTAATCTAGATAAACCTCTCAAGTCGTTAACCCATAAGCGGTTGATCCAAGATCTTGGCATATGACTCTATCTAGCGTAAGAGCTCGAATGAACGGTTCTTCTGCAAGGGTGGTAGACTCGCCTCTCCTAGCAAGGTCTGGCGTTTTCCTCTTTTTTATTTGTCACGGAGAGTAGGCGTTTTGGTGTCTTCTTTGCCCCCTTTCCAGAAGAGGATGTTATGGACCCTATAGCACAAGAACCGTTTGTTCGAGTTCTTACAGTGTCAACCGCAAACAACTACATGTATGACCTTGTCGCATTAACTACTCCTCCCGCTAAAATTGCAATAGCTTAGCCAAAACCAATATATTAGTTCGACATGCTTCTATTGTAGTACCCTCTCACATTTAGTCTCTCAGGTAATAGCCTTTTATCTGCCTTGCACTTATGTGCTGATTGCCTAAACACGAATGTTTCTAATCGACAGATGTCAGATGCAGGGTGAGATTGACAGGCGGTGACCCCAAGAGGCAAGTCCGTCCGGCTTTGGGTATGGCCGGACTGACCTACCATTTTTTAGATGATGACCCGGCCGGACTGTGGACGAGCGGCTTTCTAAAACCAAAGCCCGGCCGGGCCTGGGCATCTGGCGGCTTTAGCTGGACATTTGGAGGCTTTGCCTGGGAATTTGGAGGCTTTACCTGGGCATTTGACGGTTTTGCCAGGGCATTTAGCAGCTTTACCTGAGCGTTTGATGGCTTTGCCTGCATATTTCGTGACTTTGGCATTTGGCGGCTTTACCTGAGCGTTTGACGTCTTTGCCTGGGCATTTGAAGGTTTTGTCTATGGGCTGGGATGCTTTGCCTGGGAATCTGCAGTCCTGACCCTTGCCTGCCAAGACCCTCAACCGTGCGGTCACCTGGGCACCTGTAGGCTTTGGCGACTGGATATACTTTAAGCCGGGCTGACCTGGGCTTTTCAGAATCATGACCGGACTGGCCGGACTGCCGACCTTCAGGCCAGACTATAGGTTGGACTGACCGCTTGGGATCACTGTTGACAGGTATCCTGATCGGAAGGCAGCAATTTTATTTGTAGAACCGAATGGTAAAGGTCTCATCGGCTGTAGACTATAGGGATAGCATGGAGTAGCGATGCATCCCTGTATGCATTGTGGTTTTGAAGCCGAAATTAACCAAAACATAAGTATGCCACGTGATATCAAGTGCTGTGGACGGAGGAATTATTTCTCTCGCTAGTCGCATCCCTTGCTTTCGAACATCTGTAGCAGATGTGAAGGACCCGAGAAGTCGGATAGGCGGTAGCAATGCTGGTACTCTGGTTTATGTAGTGATATGCTTTGATAAGACAATCTCCACGGGAACTGCAAGTAACCATTAGGGCTTAAGGATAACAAGAAACATTACAAAGCCGAACCCCACTCCATTGGGCTGCGGCTATGGGGTATGAGGAAGTCGTTTTGCTGTTATTGGAATGAAAAGATGTCAACCCGGACGATGAAGATAGGTGTGGCCGGACGCCGCTCTGGAATGCCAGCCTCGGAGCACACACGGAAATCGTGAGGTTGCTCCTGAAAAAGCAAGATGTTGACCCCGACAGGCCCGATGTCTTTGGCGAAAGACCACTATTGATTGCCACTGGGGACGGGCACGATGGAGCGGCGAAACTACTGCTGGAGCGGGAAGATGTCAACCCCAATCTGGCCAGAAATAACTGCCAAAGGCCATTCATAGTGGCTGCCCGCTATGGCTATGAGCGATTCGTAAGGTTGCTGCTAAAACGGAGTGATCTCGACCCCAACACGATGAGAAAAGACTGCCAAACACCATTCGCACTCGCTATCCGCTACGGCCATGAGGGAGTTGTAAAGTTACTACTGGAACGGAAAGATCTTGATCTCAACCAACCAACCAAACATCTATGAGAGAACTCCTCTTGCTTTAACCACCAGAAGCAGGCGAGTGGGAATTGTTAATTTGCTTTTTGGAAATGGCAGATGCCAACCCTAACCTCAGAAGCAATAGTGGCCACACTCCACTCGCCTCCGTTGCCTCGTCCGGTAGCCAGGAAGTCGTCGAGCTACCATTAGAACGGAAAGATGTCGACCCGAATCTGCTAATGGCTGGCGGTGGAACACCACTCACTTTTGCTACCAGCTTTGGACATCAGGGGGTTGTGGATTTGCTGCTGGAATTCGAGCTTGTTTGGCACCCCGGGTATGACACTCTTGCCGATACGGTATCCTGGGGCCAATTTTTCCCCCGGATTGGTCTGGAAAATCCAAAAGGCAGACACCTGATTTATAACTGTCTCCTTAAGGATTCGCTGTTAGCTTCCGTGAGGGGGATTTCTGAGTTTTTTGGTTGGGGGTGCGGAGGTAGGGCTGTGGGTATCTAATGCGGATGCGGTTTTGTTTAGGTTATGGAAGACCATGATAGTTATAAATCGTTTATCCACACCCTTTGCAATACTCCAAAATTAATTTTCTCCGATATTCATGGCGTTTTTCCACCTCTTTTTCTTGATTACCACCCTATTTCCGGCGGTCCGGATGCACGAACCAAGTATGACAGCACCGTTATTCATGATAACCCCAACCCAAGCCACCACGTATCACTCTGATCACTTCATCTTTTAATTTTAATTTTTTTCATATATGCTTGCGCCATGGTCCACGTGGATATATAATTACGCCACGGTTCAGGTGGATATGTAGTTACACCATGGTTCTGGTGGGGGTGTTTAGTCTGTTTCACTTCTAATTTTATTTCCTTCGGTTCTATCACTTTTTGCCCCGCCCTTGGGCGCTCTCGGAGATTCCCCCACCATACCAACTGTCCTGGCTACGATCACCCGAGAAGAAATCATTCAAGGCAGATGGGGATGGAGAGTGGAGTAAGGAGTTTGTTTTATATTTGATTTTTATTGCAACATTTAAGTAAGTGTGTAATTATTTGATTTTTTTTTTATGAGGTTATTGAGTGGCTGAAAAGATGTATTGAAAACTGCGGTCTGAACTTCAAAGGTCAGATATTGGCAAGGAGAGTTTTAACTGTTTTTGCATGCGCAAATCCTATGATATATGTAACAGTAAAATAAGGTATGACATATTTTGTGTGCAGTTTTAGCTTTGATTACCACTAGTAGTGCTTTTAAAATTTGAAAATGTAACATATATATAAAAAACATCGATCACCTTGCTGCTTAATGTACACAAGAGGAAATAATTGGCATGCGATCACCTTAAGAAATGATCCTGCGCATCGTTCTCAAGTAGGATTTTCCAAAGGCAAAAAAAATGATTCTCCATTAACACGTGAAGTTGCATTTAGCTCTTTTACTGTGTTAGCCAATCATTTTCAGATGCTTTAGGCAGCATATTTTAATGTAATCACGTGCCAGTAGTATTAAGCGTGCGCTGCTGACAATGAGCGTGGAGGAGAGATGATCGGATAAGAGAGATCGACGATGTTGCGCTAAGATTCATGTAATATGCGGTTCACAGCAGGTAATATTTCTAGTAAAACATACGAAACTCCAAAACCATCCCCTGTTCGCTACAGTCCCCTAACCTTCGAACAAACGTGAAGGAAAGAAAATTCTCCACAATGTTTCACCACAAAACAAAAACAACACTAAGACTCCTGCTCTCCAAATGTTTCCACGAAGCCTTCCAATGGGTCGCGGGTCCATTTGGTTAGCCCGGGCACTTCATTGGGCCGAGCCGGGTACGTTGGGTTGGGCTCACCTTAGCGTAAGCCCGGGCTGGGTCGGGTTCGGAGGTGCCAAGCCCGGGTTACCCAGCGAACCCGGCGAATACCACTTCTCCCATTTCTGATTTTCATGATATCATACTTCAAGTCAAGATCACTACGGAAACAGGAATCTGAGCACATGGAATTCATGAAGAATATGACCGTGACCATTCCCATTCAGGTGAAAGGTCCAAGCAGAACCATGTTCCAATTGAGAGCGCATAGTAAAAGGCTTGGCGGAAAGCGGATTAGGTCGCGGAGATTCCGAGCATTTCAAAGAAGAGAAATTGAGCAGCTTAGATGTGAACTGAATGTCTACGAAGTTGGCACTCACCTAGCTAAAATCGTTCAACACTTCCTAGACCCTTCCATATTTCCTATTGTCGATTCTGTTTTCTAATACTAATTGTATATTAATTCTAACATAATATATATTAATTCCTTTTCTTTTTTGCTCCAGCCCACTGGGTTAATTGGGTTAACCCGGGCAGTCCTTTCTTGGGCTGGGTCGGGTTTGCCCTTTTTTGACCGGGGTTAGCCCATTGGAAGGCTTGATTTCCACTAATAACGCCATAACCTCTGGGATCTTCTACGATAGACTTCATCGTCCCTGTGCCATCTACCTGACGCCCACACAACTCCTGCGTCTGGCACTACCCAGAAACAACAGAACACAGGGAGACGATGAGAAAAAATGATGAGGTGGAAAGGGAACTAACCGATATCACATACATCCTGCTTTATCATCAAGGAGAGAGCGTGGATAATTATTTCCAAAATTATAATACTCTAGGAATTTTGGTCAAATATTTGAACCCCTTTATTCTTTATAAATTATCTCTAGGTCTTGATGGGGTTCGGTTAAATAGAGATCCGTAGTAGCCATAGACCTCCTAAACTCCGTATCAACTTGAATATACAATAGTGTATCATAAGGTAAAGTAAACCGATTGTAAGCCAATTGCTTCTGGGTGCTTGAAGCTTAGATGAAACAGCAACGCAAGCTAATTTTTTTCAACATCTTCAACTTTAAAAATCTATTCTGTTTTGAGGTCAAGAATGAGATGAATGCTCTAAGCACTATTTAACATCAGCAACGTGGGATATATAACACGTCCAGTTCCCCGTCCGTTAGGTAGTCAGGCCGATGGATCAATCTTACGCCTCTATTCTAACTTTCTAAGACGAGGTATCCAAATATCACACCAACAACCTCTCACCAACACAACCACCTAGAAGCCTATCTAGCTGACACCTCAAACGCCTGACACCAGAGCAACTACGATCAGCTAATCACAGCTTACTGACATACCAAGATACCGAACCTACATAATACCTCCAGAAGGCCAAGGTATTTGGGGTGACAGAGACTGTATACATTGTAAGACTGATAGAGCAAAGAAATACTCCAGATGGAGCCGGCCCCGGAAAGAAGAAATGTCAAGGCCCACCTAGCCGACCGGAACAGTCAAACTCCATTGCATTGGGCAGCACGGGGAGGACACAAGGAGGTTGTTGAGATTCTATTGGAGCGAAAGGATGTCGACCCGAACTGCCAAGACTGGATGGGCGAAACACCACTTGCGTATGCCTGTGGCATGGGACACACGGGAATCGTGAGGTTGCTCCTACAATGGAAACAGGTGGACCCTGATATGAGAGATGATCGTGGCTGGACCCCACTCTGGTGTGCTATATCACGAGGGCGTACGGAAATTGTGCGGCTACTTCTGCAAAGGGAAGACGTTAACCCTGACAAAGTAGCAACATATGGCTCGCGACCACTCTGGTATGCCTACGAGATCGGGCATGTGGAAATCGTGAGATTACTCCTGCAAAGGAGAGATATCAACCCTAACAAACAAAACAGGGATGGCCGGACGCTACTCTGGTTTGTCAGTATGGAAGGGCGGGCTGATGTTGTGAAATTATTCTTGGAAAGCAAAGACGTCGACCCCAACATGCCAGATAAGAATGGCCAACGCCCACTGTCGGTGGCTACTGAACGTGGGCGTGAGGACGTGGTGCGGCACCTGCTCGAACGAGAAGATCTCGATCCTAACTTGGCATGCAATAATGGGCAAACCCCTCTCTCGCTCGCCGTGCACAATGATGATGGGGGAATTATAGAGTTACTACTGAAACGGAGTGATCTCGACCCCAACTCGCCGATTATCGATGGCCAAACGCCCCTTGCTCTAGCAGCTTTCAACAGACAAGAGGGAATTGTGAAATTACTCTTGAAACGGGCCGATGTCGACCCGAACCCCCGAGGCAATGATGGCCACACACCACTTACCTTTGCTGCAATGTTTGGAGGTGGTGGAGTCGTCAAGCTGCTATTGGAGCGAGAGGATATAGACCCAAACATTCCTTGTGCTGATGGTAGAACACCACTCACCCTCGCAGCTTACTACCAACACGAGGAAATTAAGAATATACTAGTAGATTGGAATGGCGGGGAAGCGCTAATACCACCCTAAGCTCACAATTCTACAACCCCTAACCCCCAATTCCTTTAAGCCATTAGAAGGCCAGTCATATCCATCCCCTGTCGTCGGCAGGAGTACTGTTATCCCGCCGCACCCTATTCAACACCCACATTTCTAAGCCCCTCCCCCGCTCAGTCTTTCCCCCACTCAGCCTTCAAGTGTTCCAATCTTATCTTACGGATCCCCAAATTCTCTTTTTTTTGCCCCGGACCGGGCTAAAAGGTTTAGGTAGCGGGAACGGCACCTTTATAGGTATCATAAGCCCTTCGATAGTTATAAGTCCTTCATCCATACTCTTCCTTATTCTACTAAATTCCTGTCTTCCCCGAAGAGTGCTATTGTATTGAATTTTCCCTTCGATATTCGTAGTGCATTTTCCTTTCCCCTCATTCTTTCTTATTTCCTCTCCTCGTTTCTCGCTGCCCAGCTGCCCGACCCAACTATTACAACACCTCTATTTATGTAACCTCCCCCCGCCAAGCCCCTAACCCCCACTTCCAAGCCATGCTGTTTCTCCCTGATTACTTCAACATCCATTTTCTTTTTGATATACAAATAAATTGTGCCTCTGGCAGCTTTGCTTAGTCTGTTTCCCAAGAAAGGTTTTCTTTCCTTCAAATCTATCACTTTTTTCCCCCTGGCTTTAGGTTGTTTTGAAAGGACCTGCATAACACTACATGTCCATAATCGGCCAAAAGCAGTAGTAATCCATCTTATACCGGCGCTCCCTTCTCCTGAGATGCTTTACTGTTTACCCGGGGGCAGCGCATCATCAATTCGGCGACTTAACTATTTCGTGCTATTTCGTTAATATTTCAAAACCTCCCGGCTCCCACCCAATTCAAAAAACCAGGGACCGGAGACTTTTGCTAGAGGAAGTGGATATTGATTATTAAAGTCTTCTGTGCTGTTTTGCCGTTGCCCTTTGCTTTGCAAAGCCCTCCCCCCATGTCATACATCACTTTTAAGGTTTGGTGATATCCAGTGTTCCCAACCGTCCAGGGCGCCCTACAGGGCCCTGGCGGGCTGTAGTCCCGGGCGTCCCGGGCAGGGTGGGTGAGGATGGCAGGGCATGGCGTCCGTCTTTCGTAAAGACAGCCGTCCAAGGGATTGATTGACGCCCGGGCCCCGCAGTCTTAGTACCAGTGGCATCTTCCGGCGATTATCTGCAGGGCCCGGCCAATCAGTGATCCCAAGCGGCCAGTCAGTCCGGCTTTGGGTACGGCCGGACTGACGCAGGCTTTTTCAAGGACGGCCCGACCGGACTGTGGCAAAGCGGCTTTCCCTGGGCATCTGGCGGCTTTCCCTGGGTATCTTCAGGCTTTGCCTGGGCATCTGGCGGCTTTACCTGGGCGTCTGCAGGCTTTGCCTGAGCATCTGGCGGCTTTGCCTGAGCATCTGCAGGTTTTGCCTGGGCATTTGGTGGCTTTACCTGGGCATCTGTGGGCTTTACTTGGGCATCTGGCAGCTTGGCCTGGGCATCTCGTGGCTTTACCTGGGTATCTGCGGGCTTTGCTTGGACACTACTGCAGTTCATTTCTTGTAAATATATTATTCCAAGAGACATCGTAGTTATGAAGTACTATTTTCCTAACCCTTCCAACATTGCCTCAACACGATCCAGTTCTCCTGTATCCAACCGGGATGGCTTCCCTCGTGACTTCAGACACTCAACTACTTCTATTACATTACCACTAAGCCAGTTTCTCATATCGGAAATAAAATTGCGTGAACTATTCCAACCTCTTAAGTTAGGATTTTTAAGTAATAAATGATGGAGTATATTTGATGATGAAGAATCTAACTACCCGCTAAAAACCCTTTCTACCTCTGCCGACATTGCTGGAACACTGTGGATCGTGACTGCCATTGTAGAAATATCTGACCACCGGGCTGTTTTGCTTTTTTCAATCCAATATTAAAGGATATCTGGAATATCGGAATCTTCAATTTATAGACTTTGAAAACGGTCAAATTGGTCCCCTGAAGGAAATGTACTTCTGGTCAGCCGCTTTTGTTTCCATAGCGGTAAGGCACTTCCCAAATTGTGTTGTCCCTGCGTCTCTGTTACATTTATGTTAGTAGTGTAAATTTCTTTACCAGTACATTATCATTACAGTTTATCATATCTATGGTTTCAATCGTATCTGGCTCTCCCACACTCCCCATTGGCCTTGTAGTACTTTCTTGAATTCCACCACCTTCCTCAATCTATAAGCTCTTCGCTTTGTCTTTTGCAAGCAAAATCCAGTCTGGCCTTTCTTTCCACTCTGATTCAAAATAGTGTAGTTGCATCTCTGGATCAAGTGCCATGGCAGCGTATAAAACTTTGGAAACATCTGCAAGTTAATAGTATCTAATTATAAAGAACAGTATAATTAATTGTCTATATGTATTAGCGAGATAGGAAGATAATACTTGTCTAGTATACTCCAAGCATGATCGATTGAGGTTGCAATATGTACACTAAAGATATTCGGATCCAAATACCCACTTTTAGCATCCTCAAGATGTGCCAACAGCTCTTCCATTGCAGGCAAAACCTGCGAGAGATATCCATTCGCACGGTTTCGATAGGTGTTTATACCTTGCAAGTATAGGCTAATCCACTTATATAGTGCTAAAATAGTACTAACAATTTTTTTAGATCTTCCCAGTCATCAATTGTAAGCTCATCAGTAAATACACATTTGGGATCATTTTTTCAGCATCCTGTAAATCCCCATTTCCTTTTTCTTTACGACGTCCTCCACTCCACTGTCCTTCTTCTTTTGATGTAAGAGCGACAAATCTATCGAGAGGAGTGTGAAATAGGAAGGCTGGTTCCAAAGCATCCGCATCACTATGCCATCGAGTAGCATTTCCAACTAGTGGAACAAGAACTGTAGCGTCTGGCAGCTGTTGCCTAACAGTAGTTGCAAACCGATCATGCCACTGTGGACTTCGTAAGATCCATGTTTCTATATTGTGAATCTTGCCCAAAGGCCCTCTCTTTCTCCATGCTTCTAATTGTTCGTTTTGGGAAGCACGGCGGGAGTTGTAAGACTCCGAAACAGAATAATCGCTTGAGGAATACCGGTGACGATGATAGATCTATTGTGATAGGACAAGGCTCATTTTTCTATTCTCTCCTTCACTATGGGCGATATCCCGGCTCTTAAATACATAGAAGATAACAGAGTGTCACACAAACGAAAGAGGTAAAAACATGAAGACAACTATGACACGTATTACCAGTAAAAGACAGCTGTACTTCGGGAATGAGTGACAAGAGTAACTAGAGTGATGCAATTCTGACAGTAAGAGATTGCAATAACGACTAGTGAGCCTAATATAGAAAGGTACCACGTCACCCTCAATTTTCAACACTAATAGCTCTGCCTCTTGTTGGATTTCTTCTAACGTATGTACCTCATATTCGAAAGCTTCGTATTGTGTACCCCATAAAAAGCCCTTTACAACAGAGTTAATAACATGGCCAAAACACCTTCCTCGGCGTTCCACTGCATCAAATTTAACACTGTTGACTTGACAGAGGTGTTGGATCTCCATGAGAGCGGTATCATTATTTGTAGTACTGTCCATCGTCAAAGACCCAATCTTGAGAAAAATCTTCTATAGTTGTATAATTTTCCAGACGAGTTCCGCTTGATTTGCCCCCGAATGTGGTTCTTGGAGACGCCGAAAGCCTAATATTGCATTTACTAATTCGCCTTGACTCGATACTAAATGACCAACAAGGGCAGGAAATGACCGGTGGTTAGGAGAGGTCCACAAGTCAAAGCCGAAGTTCAAATAATAAGGCTATGATAGGTAGAGAGTGTCTGCGATTCTTGTTCTTTCTATGCTGCCGGAGGTGTCCTATATATACACAAGCTGTTCCTTTGCAAACATCTTCCTCATTCACCTCGCAGAATTTCATACCACCTTTTCGTCATGATACCACACCATTCCTTTCACTCAACTCGTTCGAATATCCCCCGAAACATTTCCCTTAAGCTATAGCTGTTCCAGACAGCCCTGATACCTTCGTGCTTCTTCTCTGGTGTTTTAACTCTCATAGTGCAATACCTGGTTGTCTTCTAGACCTCCGGAGTGTAACCTCATACTTCCGGTATCCCTAGTGCTAACTCTTAAAACCTTCTGAATACTTTTCCCTGTACTAACCACTCGTTCCAACATACCCTTACTCACATGTTGACTATTTCTTTTAGCGTGTTCTGACATTGAATTTCCAAACCATTGCTAGATAACCTTCGCCTCATACTCTACACAGTGGAAGCTTCGTGATTTTCAACAGAAGTGAATCTTTTATGGCACAGCAGATAGAATATCAATGAGGGGTAATTGAGCTACTTTAAAGGTATCTAAATTCCAGTTCGTAATAGTACTACAGGAGTGAGGTAGAGTTAAACTTATTGATTTGTGATGAGGAAAAATAGGATTGATTTAAGAATGAGTAGAGACATGTTCTATGAACATGAAAAACTGGTTCGATATCCTAGCTACGAGCCAGGACGGGGGCTATATATAAGAAAATACACGACTGCCAAGCCCACATATGTGACTGCTAACTCCATCGACCTTACGACATCTCTTACGACATCTCTAACACCTACGAGGACACTTCACCCGTACTGTGAGGACAGAGTTCTATCTAGCAGTTTCAACAAAACTCAGGCCAAATGGGAGTGGAGTCTAATTAGTACAATTTGAAATATAACCTAACTACTTTCATGAACAGCAAGTAAAGGGAGAACATTCAGCAGTTAGGACATATGTTAAGAGTGCCTAAAAGGCATAATGTTCTACAACAATAAAACTAATATTACTTATATAGATCCAGCGAATTAATAGAGCTTTAAAAATATTGTTATTAAACTCATGCTGTGCGTAGTTTGTACTGATGCTGTATCATGTCCAAGAGCCAGATGAAAGTTGCCTTTGTGAAGTATTCTGTCCAGTGATCCAGAAAGACGCAGGTTTTGATTGAGATTCCTGTGTATTATCTCTCGTAATTCCATGAACTTGCTGGAGGTTGGATTTATGTTTTTTGTTGATCCATTTTTATATGATTTTGCTAATCCCGTAGGACCTTAATTACAGTATTAATGTTAACTAAGTATTTAGTTCCAATAATAAAGGTTGATGATAGGACTTATATTGTGCACACTTCCATCGCCGATTCTTTGCTCTGCCATCAGAGTACTCAATTCTATTTCACTATAATCAACACCAACATCCTGTATATCTTTTGCACTTCAAAAGCAAAGCTGAAAGTATTTTTTAATAGTCCAATATCTGTACTGACAACCCAACATCCTCTACGATATTACTCTAGGCATTGATAGATAATATAAGAATGGTCTTGGAGGAGCACTAAGGATGCTACAGCCAGGATCTAGAATGAATTTATCAATTTCTATATCATGAGTTGTACAAAGAGGTATTTGAAAATTCAGTTGATAAAATGTTTGTGAAACCTAGCCCTCCAGATGTACTTCATCCAGATAGTAACCATTAAGCACTAAGTTGTTGGTTAAATCATTTATATCAATTCAGTGATAGCCAGATAAATTATTAAAGTATCTGGATAGAAAGGAAGAATAGAATAAATCACCTATGTACTTTGTAACCTAAGGTAGTTGACAAGCTATAATGATATTTAAATGAAATAATTTGAGTTGTAGTCTCAGGAATCTGGCTTAGCACGGAAAAGGTTTTCACATGACTCATGATTGTGAGTCATAGGTATGTTATTATTTCATGCATATGACTCATTTAGGTCATATGACTTGTTATGTTATGATTTATTATATTTTGCACATGATTCGATTATAAGTCATGGGATGTATGCCTGACAAGTATGCCTTGCAAGCATGCCTTGCTCATATGATTTATGTTTCACACATGACCTCATTACAAGGTCATGGATTTTGCATGTATAACCACTTGGAGCCAGATGACTTGTTTATTATATTATAATTGGTTTAGGAGTTTTTACACATGGCCTTGCTATGAGGTCAAGGGTTTTGAGTATGTGACCACTTTGGTTATATGACTAGTTAGTTATGATTTGGTTTCACACATGTGATCTCTTTGGGTCACATGATTTGGAACACAAAGAACACTATATAGGGAGGCTGCTATGGTCGAGGAGAATAGGTTCATCTCACTTTGTTCTAAGTACTTTTCCTACTTATTACTTTAACAAATATAAAATGCCATTATGCTCTGTATCATTATCATGAGCTTTATTGCTACAACAACAAGAACACTCTTAAGGAAGATCAGTTAGAGAAAACCTACAATGGCATTCCCGATAGTAGACAAGGTCTTGTACTATTGATAATGCAGGTATAGGCATAATGTTATTGTAGGATGAAGAAGAAAAAAAGTATTGTTCCTCGTCACCAAGAAATAACTATCTGATGTAGGATCTTTACTTTACAAAGCATCCCCCAGAGTGATGCCAAAGGATACAAGGAAACTTCCTTCAACTCAGACAGGAAAGGAGATATCGACATCAATATTCAAAACCTCAATCTCTGGGAATTCAGTGACACTCTAGATCCCATTTCAGCAGAGTCCTCGAGAGCAGCAAGTTCAGTAACACCAGAGAACTAATCATCCATTGATTGTACACTGGTAGGAACTCATCAAATAAGAAGGATGTCTGGATTAGCAGTACCAGCACCACTGGCCCTAGCCGCTGTGGTACCAGAAACCCATGTCTTATGAATAACAGAAACTCAGTTTCAGTACTTCCTAATGGTAATATGAAGTATGATGGTGGGATACAGAAATATTCAATGGTCAAAGGTGAAGAAACCAGACATGTACAAAGGAGTCAATTATAAACTACCAATATTCCTAGTACAATGCAAACGATATTTTGCTGTCAAAGAATACAGAGAATAACATGACGATATCAAAATTCACTATGTAGAATTACTATTAAGGGGACTCGTTGGACATTCAATTATGCTCTTCTAAGATGGACAGAAGCAAAGAGACTAGGTTACCTATGAGAAATTCAAGGCAACCCTTTTCCAACAATCTGGAGATCCCAATGCCAAAGAAATGGCAAGACAAAGGTTGGAAACACTCAAATAAGGAAATCAAACTCTTTCAACATACTGGAATGAATGTCGACTACGGGAATACAAGGCAGAATTCGATGATGTTACCCTCTACATCATCCTATTAAGAACTGTAGTGAACAACTACAAGCAGCATGAAGAAATTCTGACTTAGCCTTCATGATATCGGAAAGGTTCATAAGATGGATCACCCATCAAGAATGCTGACTAGCAATGGTTCGAATCAACTCTTGGAATAGAATAGCATACAGCTTGGTCGAATCTTCCACAAACGTGAATAGAAGATTGAGACTACGAGGAACTTGAAGCGTGAGTAGCACATTGTTATCAGATGTACCAATGGAATAGGACAATGCAATAGGAGAACAACCGTTAAACCTATCCAAGAAAGAATATGCTAAAAGGATGAATGGAAAACTCTGATTGAGATGCAGAAGAGTAGGACATCGGATGTGCGAGTGTCTGAGTGGATCCGACAATGAATACCAAGAGACAAAAGCAGCTGGGAAAAATTGCTTCGAATTTCAGAAGAAGAGCAACATCCTTGAGATTATTGCTAAGAGTTTATCAGAGGTAAAATGTGAGGGTTCAAAGTAAACGGTGGTTTGAGAGATCCATGATGTGAACCTGGAAAGCATATTAAGTGAGCGAACTACTATACACCACTACACACATTACAGCCGCAGGGGCCTGGATCATTGCCAGT